>NC_092177.1:26916885-26964910 GCF_045791955.1 Oncorhynchus clarkii lewisi | reverse complement strand
ACAAAGTGAAAATATAAAGTGAAAAACAACAAAAATTAACAGTAAACATTACACATACAGAGGTTTCAAAACAGTAAAGACATTACAAATGTCATATTATATATATATATATACAGTGTTTTAACAATGTACAAGTGGTTAAAGGACACAAGATAAAATAAATAAGCATAAATATGGGTTGTATTTACAATGGTGTTTGTTCTTCACTGGTTGCCTTTTTCTCGTGGCAACAGGTCACAAATCTTGCTGCTGTGATGGCACACTGTGGAATTTCACCCAGTAGATATGGGAGTTTTTCAAATTTGGATTTGTTTTCGAATTCTTTGTGGATCTGTGTAATCTGAGGGAAATATGTCTCTCTAATATGGTCATACATTGGGCAGGAGGTTAGGAAGTGCAGCTCAGTTTCCACCTCATTTTGTGGGCAGTGAGCACATAGCCTGTCTTCTCTTGAGAGCCATGTCTGCCTACGGCGGCCTTTCTCAATAGCAAGGCTATGCTCACTGAGTCTGTACATAGTCAAAGCTTTCCTTAATTTTGGGTCAGTCACAGTGGTCAGGTATTCTGCCGCTGTGTACTCTCTGTTTAGGGCCAAATAGCATTCTAGTTTGCTCTGTTTTTTTGTTAATTCTTTCCAATGTGTCAAGTAATTATCTTTTAGTTTTCTCATGATTTGGTTGGGTCTAATTGTGCTGTTGTCCTGGGGCTCTGTAGGGTGTGTTTGTGTTTGTGAACAGAGCCCCAGGACCAGCTTGCTTAGGGGACTCTTCTCCAAGTTCATCTCTCTGTAGGTGATGGCTTTGTTATGGAAGGTTTGTGAATCACTTCCTTTTAGGTGGTTGTAGAATTTAACGGCTCTTTTCTGGATTTTGATAATTAGCGGGTATCGGCCTAATTCTGCTCTGCATGCATTATTTGGTGTTCTACGTTGTACACGGAGGATATTTTTGCAGAATTCTGCGTGCAGAGTCTCAATTTGGTGTTTGTCCCATTTTGTGAAGTCTTGGTTGGTGAGCGGACCCCAGACCTCACAACCATAAAGGGCAATGGGCTCTATGACTGATTCAAGTATTTTTAGCCAAATCCTAATTGGTATGTTGAAATTTATGTTTCTTTTGATGGCATAGAATGCCCTTCTTGCCTTGTCTCTCAGATCGTTCACAGCTTTGTGGAAGTTACCTGTGGCGCTGATGTTTAGGCCAAGGTATGTATAGTTTTTTGTGTGCTCTAGGGCAACAGTGTCTAGATTGAATTTGTATTTGTGGTCCTGGTGACTGGGCCTTTTTTGGAACACCATTATTTTGGTCTTACTGAGATTTACTGTCAGGGCCCAGGTCTGACAGAATCTGTGCATAAGATCTAGGTGCTGCTGTAGGCCCTCCTTGGTTGGTGACAGAAGCACCAGATCATCGGCAAACAGCAGACATTTGACTTCGGATTCTAGCAGGGGGAGGCCGGGTGCTGCAGACTTTTCTAGTGCCCGCGCCAATTCGTTGATATATATGTTGAAGAGGGTGGGGCTTAAGCTGCATCCCTGTCTAACCCCACGACCCTGTGTGAAGAAATGTGTGTGTTTTTTGCCAATTTTAACCGCACACTTGTTGTTTGTGTACATGGATTTTATAATGTCGTATGTTTTACCCCCAACACCACTTTCCATCAGTTTGTATAGCAGACCCTCATGCCAGATTGAGTCGAAGGCTTTTTTGAAATCAACAAAGCATGAGAAGACTTTGCCTTTGTTTTGGTTTGTTTGGTTGTCAATTAGGGTGTGCAGGGTGAATACATGGTCTGTTGTACGGTAATTTGGTAAAAAGCCAATTTGACATTTGCTCAGTACATTGTTTTCATTGAGGAAATGTACGAGTCTGCTGTTAATAATAATGCAGAGGATTTTCCCAAGGTTACTGTTGACACATATTCCACGGTAGTTATTGGGGTCAAATTTGTCTCCACTTTTGTGGATTGGGGTGATCAGTCCTTGGTTCCAAATATTGGGGAAGATGCCAGAGCTAAGTATGATGTTAAAGAGTTTTAGTATAGCCAATTGGAATTTGTTGTCTGTATATTTGATAATTTCATTGAGGATACCATCAACACCACAGGCCTTTTTGGGTTGGAGGGTTTTTATTTTGTCCTGTAACTCATTCAATGTAATTGGATAATCCAGTGGGTTCTGGTAGTCTTTAATAGATGATTCTAAGATCTGTATTTGATCATGTATATGTTTTTGCTCTTTATTCTTTGTTATAGAGCCAAAAAGATTGGAGAAGTGGTTTACCCATACATCTCCATTTTGGATAGATAATTCTTCTTGTTCTTGTTTGTTTAGTGTTTTCCAATTTTCCCAGAAGTGGTTAGAGTCTATGGATTCTTCAATTGCATTGAGCTGATTTCTGACATGCTGTTCCTTCTTTTTCCGTAGTGTATTTCTGTATTGTTTTAGTGATTTACCATAGTGAAGGCGTAGACTCAGGTTTTCCGGGTCTCTATGTTTTTGGTTGGACAGGTTTCTCAATTTCTTTCTTAGATTTTTGCATTCTTCACCAAACCATTTGTCATTATTGTTAATTTTCTTCGGTTTTCTATTTGAGATTTTTAGATTTGATAGGGAAGCTGAGAGGTCAAATATACTGTTAAGATTTTCTACTGCCAAGTTTACACCTTCACTATTACAGCGGAACGTTTTACCCAGGAAATTGTCTAAAAGGGATTGAATTTGTTGTTGCCTAATTGTTTTTTGGTAGGTTTCCAAACTGCATTCCTTCCATCTATAGCATTTCTTAATGTTACTCAGTTCCTTTGGCTTTGATGCCTCATGATTGATTATTGCTCTGTTTAAGTAGACTGTGATTTTGCTGTGGTCTGATAGGGGTGTCAGTGGGCTGACTGTGAACGCTCTGAGAGACTCTGGGTTGAGGTCGGTGATAAAGTAGTCTACAGTACTACTGCCAAGAGATGAGCTATAGGTGTACCTACCATAGGAGTCCCCTCGAAGCCTACCGTTGACTATGTACATACCCAGCGTGCGACAGAGCTGCAGGAGTTGTGACCCGTTTTTGTTGGTTATGTTGTCATAGTTGTGCCTAGGGGGGCATATGTGGGAGGGAATGCTGTCACCTCCAGGCAGGTGTTTGTCCCCCTGTGTGCTTAGGGTGTCAGGTTCTTGTCCGGTTCTGGCATTTAGGTCGCCACAGACTAGTACATGTCCCTGGGCCTGGAAATGATTGATTTCCCCCTCCAGGATGGAGAAGCTGTCTTCATTAAAATATGGGGATTCTAGTGGGGGGATATAGGTAGCACACAGGAGGACATTTTTCTCTGTTAGGATAATTTCCTTTTGAATTTCTAGCCAAATGTAAAATGTTCCTGTTTTGATTAATTTAATGGAGTGAGTTAGGTCTGCTCTATACAAAATTAGCATACCCCCTGAGTCCCTTCCCTGTTTCACACCTGGTAGTTTGGTGGATGGGACTACCAGCTTTCTGTAACCTAGAGGGCAACCAGTGGGTCCGTCTCCTCTATACCAGGTTTCTTGCAGGATGACAATGTCTGTATTACCAATTTCTTTGGTGAAGTCCGGGTTTCTGCTCTTTAGGCCAAAGGCAGATGACCTCAGGCCTTGGATATTCCAGGATAATATAGTGAAGGCTTTTTGTTCCATAGAGTGTCCAATGTTGTTGGTCGTGGTTTGGCCTCAGGCCAGTAAGTGTGAGCAGAGCCTGCTGAGCATCTGGTACATGCCATTGGCTTCGGCGAGTGTGAGAGTGGGGGTTGGGACTGTTTGCCCGCTCACTACCTGGGCGTATGTGTGGCTTCCATGTTGAGGCCCTTTTTGCGGGGGTGGGGTGCATGGGGTGGGCAGGAGTGGCATAGGTCTGATCTGAGGGGGCCTAAATGGGGTGTGGGCATGGTTGACGTGGGGGGGTGTTGATTGGTTGTGGTGGGGGTGTGGATGTGTCTGGGTGTACTGTGGTCTGGATGTAATTCCTCTTGGCGTGGGTCCTCTATGTGTAGGTCCAGGGGGGGGTCCTGCAGATCTGGGAGGGTGTCTCGCTGGTCTGGATGGGGTGTCTATTGATCTGTTGCTCCTGTGTGAAGTGTTGGGGATACGTTTGAGAGCGATGTCCTTTAGAGTTCGGGCAAAGGTGGGCACTGCTGCCTTGTAGAGGTGGACCTGGTCATAGAGGCTGTTCAAGTCCAGGGTGGAGTGGTGGGCCAGGAAAACGTTTGGTTTTGAGGCACAGTCACGGGAAATACTTGCATTTACCCGCTGTATTGTGGCAGGGTGGAAGTCTTTTCGTGGTAGCAGGGTGGAGATAACCACTTGTGCGTTGGGGAAAGTAGAAGAAGCCTTTTCAATCACTCCCTTCAGTGCTGTGGCCACTCTTTCCTGCTGTGCTCTCAGGTCGTTTGTGCCTGTGTGTATTATTATGTGGCTGGGTGAGCCTAGTTTGGCCTCAGACAGAAGGTCTAGGGCGCGCTGGGTGTTTGGACACCAGAGTTTAGACACACTGTGTTTGGGAAAAAGTTTTTTTTCTTCTATATATTTCCCATTTGAGTCCATAAGTAGTACAATCTGTGTCTTGTGTTTGTCCTCAGTGGGTGTGGGGGGGTTGTCAAAAGGGCTATCAGGGTGGCTGACAGGGGGGGTGCTCAGAGGGGGTGAGAGCCTCTGGGCTTGGGGTTCTTCATTTGTCTGTTCTGCTGTGATGTCGACTCTATGGTCAGGGTCTGGTGTGGACTGTTCTGCTGTGGTGTCGACTCTATGGTCAGGGTCTGGTGTGGACTGTTCTGCTGTGGTGTCGAGACTTTTGTTGGGTGCTGAGATGGGCTGTTCTGCTGGCTTCTCTGTGGGGGTGGCCACCTCTCTAGTGGGTTGTTCTCTGTCACACGCCGTCCCCCTCAACTTCTCCTCCATCCCCCTCAACCTCTCCTCCACCAGCAGTCTGATACTCTCCTCTAGTGCTCTGTTCTGCTCCTCTTTCTCCTGTTGTATTTGTCTCACCACTGTCCAAAGTGCAGATATGTCTCTGTCCACCTCCAGCTCTCCGGGTCTGGTTAAGGGGCTGTTGTTGTGCTGGACTGTTGTCTGGGTCTGTGCTGACTGAAGTGTAATCACCTGCTGTTCCAGCTCCACCTGCCTTACCTCCAGCTGGGTGAATTTGTCCTTCATTTCAATGAGGGAGTGGTAATCTGTGCTGGGAGGTTGACTCTCCACTGGGGGTTGCTCATCTGTGGGGTTACATAATGAAGAGGTCTGGTCTGACCCGCTCGGTGTGGGGGTATCATTATCAAGGCAGAGCTTCTCCTGCTGGGCTAATTCTTTGATTAGGTGAAAGTCCAGCTGAAACTGTTTGTGGTTATTCTGTACCATTACTGTTCCGGATTTATAGATATTTATATTACTTAACTCAGAGTCCTCGTTATCAAGTATTCTGAGTTTCCACCCCTCGTTAATCCCCCCTCTCGTAACAAAGGGGTAGTGTGCTAATATAGCACTGTGCCATGCCAGGGGATGGTTTGTGTGGAAGATAAGGTTGCTGATGTTCCCATTTTTGTAATAGTCAGCAAAAAGTGTTTCTTGATTTTCCATAAGGAGCTTCTTCTTGTGGTCTTTTCTTGCCTTATCATTCTTTACTCTCCTGCCATTGTTGGGCTAATGGGCTTTGACACCTCTCACTTGACACGTCAGTGCTAGTTGAAGCTGTATCAAGCTTGGCAGAATTATGTTAGAATTCAGTCCTTATAAAGTAATGTTGTGTATTTTTCTTCTTGGCTTTTGGAAATAAAATATAGTTTCAGACTAAACATTACTCACTCAGTTCCAGGTTGGATGGTGTTTTCAGGTTTCTGTTGTTTTCCAGAGAATTTGCTGTAAAGGGTAATAAATCTTTGGTTGTTGTGAACTTTCCAGGTGATTCCGTAATTCCGTCCAAAATCAGGTTATAGGTTTTAAGTTTTGATTTGAAGTAGGGGTTATGTTGAAGAGGGTAGAATCCAGTATGTGTTCCTGACAAAAAATCCAAGTTTATCTAACTCCTAATCTATCTTTTTTAAAGAAAATGCTGAAAAATGCAGGAGCTCTGATCCTGACCTCTGCTCTGCTCTGCTCTGCTCTCAATTCAATTCAATTCAATTCAATTCAAGGGCTTTATTGGCATGGGAAACATGTGTTAACATTGCCAAAGCAAGTGAGGTAGACAACATACAAAGTGAAAATATAAAGTGAAAAACAACAAAAATTAACAGTAAACATTACACATACAGAGGTTTCAAAACAGTAAAGACATTACAAATGTCATATTATATATATATATATACAGTGTTTTAACAATGTACAAGTGGTTAAAGGACACAAGATAAAATAAATAAGCATAAATATGGGTTGTATTTACAATGGTGTGTGTTCTTCACTGGTTGCCCTTTTCTCGTGGCAACAGGTCACAAATCTTGCTGCTGTGATGGCACACTGTGGAATTTCACCCAGTAGATATGGGAGTTTTTCAAATTTGGATTTGTTTTCGAATTCTTTGTGGATCTGTGTAATCTGAGGGAAATATGTCTCTCTAATATGGTCATACATTGGGCAGGAGGTTAGGAAGTGCAGCTCAGTTTCCACCTCATTTTGTGGGCAGTGAGCACATAGCCTGTCTTCTCTTGAGAGCCATGTCTGCCTACGGCGGCCTTTCTCAATAGCAAGGCTATGCTCACTGAGTCTGTACATAGTCAAAGCTTTCCTTAATTTTGGGTCAGTCACAGTGGTCAGGTATTCTGCCGCTGTGTACTCTCTGTTTAGGGCCAAATAGCATTCTAGTTTGCTCTGTTTTTTTGTTAATTCTTTCCAATGTGTCAAGTAATTATCTTTTTGTTTTCTCATGATTTGGTTGGGTCTAATTGTGCTGTTGTCCTGGGGCTCTGTAGGGTGTGTTTGTGTTTGTGAACAGAGCCCCAGGACCAGCTTGCTTAGGGGACTCTTCTCCAGGTTCATCTCTCTGTAGGTGATGGCTTTGTTATGGAAGGTTTGTGAATCACTTCCTTTTAGGTGGTTGTAGAATTTAACGGCTCTTTTCTGGATTTTGATAATTAGTGGGTATCGGCCTAATTCTGCTCTGCATGCATTATTTGGTGTTCTACGTTGTACACGGAGGATATTTTTGCAGAATTCTGCGTGCAGAGTCTCAATTTGGTGTTTGTCCCATTTTGTGAAGTCTTGGTTGGTGAGCGGACCCCAGACCTCACAACCATAAAGGGCAATGGGCTCTATGACTGATTCAAGTATTTTTAGCCAAATCCTAATTGGTATGTTGAAATTTATGTTTCTTTTGATGGCATAGAATGCCCTTCTTGCCTTGTCTCTCAGATCGTTCACAGCTTTGTGGAAGTTACCTGTGGCGATGATGTTTAGGCCAAGGTATGTATAGTTTTTTGTGTGCTCTAGGGCAACAGTGTCTAGATTGAATTTGTATTTGTGGTCCTGGTGACTGGACCTTTTTTGGAACACCATTATTTTGGTCTTACTGAGATTTACTGTCAGGGCCCAGGTCTGACAGAATCTGTGCATAAGATCTAGGTGCTGCTGTAGGCCCTCCTTGGTTGGTGACAGAAGCACCAGATCATCGGCAAACAGTAGACATTTGACTTCGGATTCTAGCAGGGGGAGGCCGGGTGCTGCAGACTTTTCTAGTGCCCGCGCCAATTCGTTGATATATATGTTGAAGAGGGTGGGGCTTAAGCTGCATCCCTGTCTAACCCCACGACCCTGTGTGAAGAAATGTGTGTGATTTTTGCCAATTTTAACCGCACACTTGTTGTTTGTGTACATGGATTTTATAATGTCGTATGTTTTACCCCCAACACCACTTTCCATCAGTTTGTATAGCAGACCCTCATGCCAGATTGAGTCGAAGGCTTTTTTGAAATCAACAAAGCATGAGAAGACTTTGCCTTTGTTTTGGTTTGTTTGGTTGTCAATTATGGTGTGCAGGGTGAATACATGGTCTGTTGTACGCTAATTTGGTAAAAAGCCAATTTGACATTTGCTCAGTACATTGTTTTCATTGAGGAAATGTACGAGTCTGCTGTTAATAATAATGCAGAGGATTTTCCCAAGGTTACTGTTGACACATATTCCACGGTAGTTATTGGGGTCAAATTTGTCTCCACTTTTGTGGATTGGGGTGATCAGTCCTTGGTTCCAAATATTGGGGAAGATGCCAGAGCTAAGTATGATGTTAAAGAGTTTTAGTATAGCCAATTGGAATTTGTTGTCTGTATATTTGATCATTTCATTGAGGATACCATCAACACCACAGGCCTTTTTGGGTTGGAGGGTTTTTATTTTGTCCTGTAACTCATTCAATGTAATTGGATAATCCAGTGGGTTCTGGTAGTCTTTAATAGATGATTCTAAGATCTGTATTTGATCATGTATATGTTTTTGCTCTTTATTCTTTGTTATAGAGCCAAAAAGATTGGAGAAGTGGTTTACCCATACATCTCCATTTTGGATAGATAATTCTTCTTGTTGTTGTTTGTTTAGTGTTTTCCAATTTTCCCAGAAGTGGTTAGAGTCTATGGATTCTTCAATTGCATTGAGCTGATTTCTGACATGCTGTTCCTTCTTTTTCCGTAGTGTATTTCTGTATTGTTTTAGTGATTCACCATAGTGAAGGCGTAGACTCAGGTTTTCCGGGTCTCTATGTTTTTGGTTGGACAGGTTTCTCAATTTCTTTCTTAGATTTTTGCATTCTTCATCAAACCATTTGTCATTATTGTTAATTTTCTTCGGTTTTCTATTTGAGATTTTTAGATTTGATAGGGAAGCTGAGAGGTCAAATATACTGTTAAGATTTTCTACTGCCAAGTTTACACCTTCACTATTACAGCGGAACGTTTTACCCAGGAAATTGTCTAAAAGGGATTGAATTTGTTGTTGCCTAATTGTTTTTTGGTAGGTTTCCAAACTGCATTCCTTCCATCTATAGCATTTCTTAATGTTACTCAGTTCCTTTGGCTTTGATGCCTCATGATTGATTATTGCTCTGTTTAAGTAGACTGTGATTTTGCTGTGGTCTGATAGGGGTGTCAGTGGGCTGACTGTGAACGCTCTGAGAGACTCTGGGTTGAGGTCGGTGATAAAGTAGTCTACAGTACTACTGCCAAGAGATGAGCTATAGGTGTACCTACCATAGGAGTCCCCTCGAAGCCTACCGTTGACTATGTACATACCCAGCGTGCGACAGAGCTGCAGGAGTTGTGACCCGTTTTTGTTGGTTATGTTGTCATAGTTGTGCCTAGGGGGGCATATGTGGGAGGGAATGCTGTCACCTCCAGGCAGGTGTTTGTCCCCCTGTGTGCTTAGGGTGTCAGGTTCTTGTCCGGTTCTGGCATTTAGGTCGCCACAGACTAGTACATGTCCCTGGGCCTGGAAATGATTGATTTCCCCCTCCAGGATGGAGAAGCTGTCTTCATTAAAATATGGGGATTCTAGTGGGGGGATATAGGTAGCACACAGGAGGACATTTTTCTCTGTTAGGATAATTTCCTTTTGAATTTCTAGCCAAATGTAAAATGTTCCTGTTTTGATTAATTTAATGGAGTGAGTTAGGTCTGCTCTATACCAAATTAGCATACCCCCTGAGTCCCTTCCCTGTTTCACACCTGGTAGTTTGGTGGATGGGACTACCAGCTCTCTGTAACCTAGAGGGCAACCAGTGGGTCCGTCTCCTCTATACCAGGTTTCTTGCAGGATGACAATGTCTGTATTACCGATTTCTTTGGTGAAGTCCGGGTTTCTGCTCTTTAGGCCAAAGGCAGATGACCTCAGGCCTTGGATATTCCAGGATAATATAGTGAAGGCTTTTTGTTCCATAGAGTGTCCAATGTTGTTGGTCGTGGTTTGGCCTCAGGCCAGTAAGTGTGAGCAGAGCCTGCTGAGCATCTGGTACATGCCATTGGCTTCGGCGAGTGTGAGAGTGGGGGTTGGGACTGTTTGCCCGCTCACTACCTGGGCGTATGTGTGGCTTCCATGTTGAGGCCCTCTTTGCGGGGGTGGGGTGCATGGGGTGGGCAGGAGTGGCATAGGTCTGATCTGAGGGGGCCTAAATGGGGTGTGGGCATGGTTGACGTGGGGGGGTGTTGATTGGTTGGGGTGGGGGTGTGGATGTGTCTGGGTGTACTGTGGTCTGGATGTAATTCCTCTTGGCGTGGGTCCTCTATGTGTAGGTCCAGGGGGGGGTCCTGCAGATCTGGGAGGGTGTCTCGCTGGTCTGGATGGGGTGTCTATTGATCTGTTGCTCCTGTGTGAAGTGTTGGGGATACGTTTGAGAGCGATGTCCTTTAGAGTTTGGGCAAAGGTGGGCACTGCTGCCTTGTAGAGGTGGACCTGGTCATAGAGGCTGTTCAAGTCCAGGGTGGAGTGGTGGGCCAGGAAAACGTTTGGTTTTGAGGCACAGTCACGGGAAATACTTGCATTTACCCGCTGTATTGTGGCAGGGTGGAAGTCTTTTCGTGGTAGCAGGGTGGAGATAACCACTTGTGCGTTGGGGAAAGTAGAAGAAGCCTTTTCAATCACTCCCTTCAGTGCTGTGGCCACTCTTTCCTGCTGTGCTCTCAGGTCGTTTGTGCCTGTGTGTATTATTATGTGGCTGGGTGAGCCTAGTTTGGCCTCAGACAGAAGGTCTAGGGCGCGCTGGGTGTTTGGACACCAGAGTTTAGACACACTGTGTTTGGGAAAAAGTTTTTTTTTCTTCTATATATTTCCCATTTGAGTCCATAAGTAGTACAATCTGTGTCTTGTGTTTGTCCTCAGTGGGTGTGGGGGGGTTGTCAAAAGGGCTATCAGGGTGGCTGACAGGGGGGGTGCTCAGAGGGGGTGAGAGCCTCTGGGCTTGGGGTTCTTCATTTGTCTGTTCTGCTGTGATGTCGACTCTATGGTCAGGGTCTGGTGTGGACTGTTCTGCTGTGGTGTCGACTCTATGGTCAGGGTCTGGTGTGGACTGTTCTGCTGTGGTGTCGAGACTTTTGTTGGGTGCTGAGGTGGGCTGTTCTGCTGGCTTCTCTGTGGGGGTGGCCACCTCTCTAGTGGGTTGTTCTCTGTCACACGCCGTCCCCCTCAACTTCTCCTCCATCCCCCTCAACCTCTCCTCCACCAGCAGTCTGATACTCTCCTCTAGTGCTCTGTTCTGCTCCTCTTTCTCCTGTTGTATTTGTCTCACCACTGTCCAAAGTGCAGATATGTCTCTGTCCACCTCCAGCTCTCCGGGTCTGGTTAAGGGGCTGTTGTTGTGCTGGACTGTTGTCTGGGTCTGTGCTGACTGAAGTGTAATCACCTGCTGTTCCAGCTCCACCTGCCTTACCTCCAGCTGGGTGAATTTGTCCTTCATTTCAATGAGGGAGTGGTAATCTGTGCTGGGAGGTTGACTCTCCACTGAGGGTTGCTCATCTGTGGGGTTACATAATGAAGAGGTCTGGTCTGACCCGCTCGGTGTGGGGGTATCTTTATCAAGGGAGAGCTTCTCCTGCTGGGCTAATTCTTTGATTAGGTGAAAGTCCAGCTGAAACTGTTTGTGGTTATTCTGTACCATTACTGTTCCGGATTTATAGATATTTATATTACTTAACTCAGAGTCCTCGTTATCAAGTATTCTGAGTTTCCACCCCTCGTTAATCCCCCCTCTCGTAACAAAGGGGTAGTGTGCTAATATAGCACTGTGCCATGCCAGGGGATGGTTTGTGTGGAAGATAAGGTTGCTGATGTTCCCATTTTTGTAATAGTCAGCAAAAAGTGTTTCTTGATTTTCCATAAGGAGCTTCTTCTTGTGGTCTTTTCTTGCCTTATCATTCTTTACATGCAAAGGGTACTGTATTTTAATTACCTCTGAACAGCGGGAAGGAGCTTCTAAGGCCTCTCCATTTGGTTGGGGTAGACTGTGTGACTCTCCTGCCATTGTTGGGCTAATGGGCTTTGACACCTCTCACTTGACACGTCAGTGCTAGTTGAAGCTGTATCAAGCTTGGCAGAATTATGTTAGAATTCAGTCCTTATAAAGTAATGTTGTGTATTTTTCTTCTTGGCTTTTGGAAATAAAATATCGTTTCAGACTAAACATTACTCACTCAGTTCCCGGTTGGATGGTGTTTTCAGGTTTCTGTTGTTTTCCAGAGAATTTGCTGTATAGGTTAATAAATCCTTGATTGTTGTGAACTTTCCAGGTGATTCCGTAATTCCGTCCAAAATCAGGTTGTAGGTTTTAAGTTTTGATTTGAAGTAGGGGTTATGTTGAAGAGGGTAGAATCCAGTATGTGTTCCTGACAAAAAATCCAAGTTTATCTAACTCCTAGTCTATCTTTTTTAAAGAAAATGCTGAAAAATGCAGGAGCTCTGATCCTGACCTCTGCTCTGCTCTCTCTCTCTCTATCTCTCTCTCTCTGCCTCTCTCTCTCTCTCTCTCTCTCTCTCTCTCTCTCTCTCTCTCTCTCTCTCTCTCTCTCTCTCTCTCTCTCTCTCTCTCTCTCTCTCTCTCTCTCTCTTCAGGGATGGGGATGACCAACCAACCAGCCAGGCCTGCAGGCTGCTGCCTCCTTGGAGCCTCTCTCTCTCTCTCTCTCTCTCTCTCTCTCTGTCTCTCTCTCCCTCTGTCTCTCTCTCTCTGTCTCTCTCTCTGTCTCTCTCTCTCTCTCTCTCTCTCTCTCTCTCTCTGTCTCTCTCTCTCTCTCTCTCTCTCTGTCTCTGTCTCTCCCTCTCTCTCTCTCTCTCTCTCCCCCTCTGTCTCTCTCTCTCTCTCTCTCTGTCTCTGTCTCTCTCTCTCTCTCTCCCTCTCTCTCTCTCCCTCTGTCTCTCTCTCTCTCTCTCTCTCTCTCTCTCTCTCTCTCTCTCTCTCTCTCTCTCTCTCTCTCTCTCTCTCTCTCTCTCTCTCTCTCTCTCTCTCTCTCTCTCTCTCTCTCTCTCTCTCTCTCTCTCTCTCTCTCTCTCTCTCTCTCTCTCTGTCTCTCTCTCTCTCTCTCTCTCTCTCTCCCTCATCGATCTCTCACCCACAACCACATACAGCATCTCCATTTCACTTTCAGAAGCACTGTTTACACCTAGTTCTAACATGTGTCCTTCATCCTGATATTGACCTGACTGACTGCCTCTCTCTCTCTCGTTGCCTCTCTCTCTGCCTCTGCCTCTCTCTCTCTCTCTCTCTCTCTCTCTCTCTCTCTCTCTCTCTCTCTCTCTCTCTCTCTCTCTCTCTCTATCTCTGCCTCTGCCTCTGCCTCTGCCTCTCTCTCTCTCTCTCTCTCTCTCTCTCTCTCTCTCTCTCTCTCTCTCACTGCATCTCTATCTCGCCGCCTCTCTCTCTCTCGCTGCCTCTAGCTGCCTCTCTCGCTCGCTCTCTCTCTCTCTCTCTCTCTCCTCTCTCTGCCTCTCATCTCTCTCTGCCCCTCCCTCTCGCTGCCCCTCTCTCTCTCTCTCTCTCTCTCTGCCTCTCATCTCTCTCTGCCCCTCCCTCTCGCTGCCCCTCTCTCTCTCTCTCTCTCTCTCTCGCTGCCCCTCTCTCTCTCTCTCGCTGCCCCTCTCTCTCTCTCTCGCTGCCCCTCTCTCTCTCTGCCTCTCTCTTTGGCTCCCCCTCTCTCTCTCTGCCTCTCTCTCTCTCTCTCTCTCTCTCTCTCTCTCTCTCTCTCTCTCTCTCTCTCTCTCTCTCTCTTCAGGGATGGGGATGACCAACCAACCAGCCAGGCCTGCAGGCTGCTGCCTCCTTGGAGCCTCATCAATACAGCCATTCTGTCTAGCAATTAACATCGATCAGCGCTCATCAATACTGCCAGCGCCAAGACAAAGACCCAGGGTGCATTGCTTAAGCCTGCCCTTTCTGGAAAAACTGGGTCCTAACTGTAGTCATTAGGCTAAGTTATAGCCTATGAAATTACTAGAGCCCGGAGTATTTCCTGGATCACTGCAGGGAGGTTCTGTGGTAATGAGGGGCTCACAGAGACACATTTGGGGTTGAAGGGTGTAGGTTTATTTTGGGATGTTTACTGGTTAGGGTGAAGTTTTGAGGGTGAAGGGTGTAGGTTTATTTTGGGATGGTTACTGTTTAGGGTGAAGTTTTGAGGGTGAAAGGTGTAGGTTTATTTTGGGATGGTTACTGGTTATGGTGTAGTTTTGAGGGTGAAGGGTGTATGTTTATTTTGGGATGGTTACTGGTTAGGGTGTAGTTTTGAGGGTGAAGGGTGTAGGTTTATTTTGGGATGGTTACTGGTTATGGTGTAGTTTGGGGTTGAAGAGTGTAGATTTATTTTGGGATGGTTACTGGTTATGGTGTAGTTTGGGGTTGAAGAGTGTAGGTTTATTTTGGGATGGTTACTGGTTATGGTGTAGTTTGGGGTTGAAGAGTGTAGGTTTATTTTGGGATGGTTACTGGTTAGGGTGTAGTTTGGGGTTGAATGGTGTAGGTTTATTTTGGGATGGCGAGGGACAGGTGGAGGTGTGTGCATGCTATGGCCTCTGGCAAGAGATCACAACCTTTATGGCCCAGGTGCTAATAGACAATCACCCCTTACCCCTTACTCTCTTCGACAGCGCCATTACATTTTGGTACGCCAGAATGACATTCATTTCCAATGAAACACTGCGTTTTCCTTGCAGCACTGCGTTGCAGAGGCAGTTGCAGTGTGTTCGGTGTGGTGCATACCTTGGATTCATCGAACGTACGCGTCAAACTGTATGTGTAGACGGCTTGACAGAAATGGAAGCAGAAGGTGAATGTTGAACTTCTGTTGCACACATATCCAGATGATGCTGCGTACTCTTCAGAAGCAGTGACGCTGTCGGTGTGTTGGAAGCGTCAGGGTTGCTGGACTGACTTCATGGTCTATTGCAGAGGCTAATACACTGAAAATGCAGATCATTTGGGGAGGGGGTTTGTTTTGGTTGGGGAGCAATTTGTGTGTGTGCTTACATTAATTTGCGTGTGTGTGTTTATATGTGTGCATGTGTGTGATCTTTGGACATTGTGCTGTGTGGTTTTCATTCCTACCTGAACCCTCTGGTCAGATGGGGAGATGCAGGGCATCTGGAAAGTATTCAGACCCCTTCCCTTTTTCCATTTTTTTGTTACGTTACCGCTTTGTTCTCAAATGGATGAAATACAACATGTTCCTCATCAATCTAAACACAATGCCCCATATTGACATAGCGAAAACAGGTTTTTAGAAATGTTTGCAAAAGTATTAAAAATAACAAACCGAAATACATTATTTACATAAGTATTCAGACCCTTTGAGCTCGGGTGCATCATTTCCACTGATCATCCTTGAGATGTTTCTACAACTTGATTGGAGTCCACTGGTGGTAAATTCATTTGATAGAGCATGATTTGGAAAGGCTCACACCTGTCTATATAAGGTCCCACAGTTGACAGTGCACGTCAAAGCAAAAACCAAGCCATGAGGTCAAAATAATTGTCCGTAGAGCTCCGAGACAGGATTATGTCAAGGCACAGATCTGGGGAAGGGTACCAAAACATTTCTGCAGCATTGAAAGACCCCAATAACACAGTGGCCTCCATCGTTCTTAAATGGAAAAAGTTTGGAACCACCAAGACTCTTTCTAGGGCTGGCCACCCGGCCAAACTGAGCAACTGAGAGAGAAGGGCCTTGGTCAGGGAGGTGACCAAGAACCCGATGGTCACTCTGACAGAGCTCTAGAGTTCCTCTGTGGAGATAGAGAACCTTCCAGAATCAAATCAAATCAAATTTGATTAGTCACATGCGCCGAATACAACAGGTGTAGACAGTAGTAGACTTTATAGTGAAATGCTTACTTACGAGCCCCTAAACACAATGCAGTTTAAACAATACGGATAAGAATAAGACATCTCTGCAGCACTCCACCAATCAGGCCAGATGGCAGCCACTCCTCAGTAAAAGGCACATGACAGCCTGCTTGGAGTTTGCCAAAACGGGTGTTTTGCGGGTACTATTTAATGAAGCTGCCAGTTGAGGACTTCTAAGGCGTCTGTTTCTCAAACTAGACACTCTGATGTACTTGTCCTCTTGCTCAGTTGTACCGGGGCCTCTCACTCCTCTTTCTACTCTGTCTAGAGCCCGTTTGCGCTGTTCTGTGAATTGAGCAGCGTTGTAAGACATCTTCAGTTTCTTGGCAATTTATAGCAAGGAATAGCCTTAATGTCTCAGAACAAGAATAGACTGATGAGTTTCAGAAGAACGTTTTTTGTTTCTGACCATTTTGAGCCTGTAATCGAACCCACAAATGCTGATGATCCAGATACTCAACTAGTCTAAAGAAGGCCAGTTTTATTGCTTCTTTAATCAGGACAACAGTTTTCATCTGGGCTAGCATAATTGCAAAAAGGTTTTCTATCGATCAATTAGCCTTTTAAAATTATAAACTTGGATAAGCTAACACAACGTGCCATTGGAACACAGGAGTGATGGTTGCTGATAATGGGCCTCTGTACACCTATGTAGATATTCCATAAAAAATCAGCCGTTTCCAGCTACAATAGTCTTTTACAACATTAACAATGTCTACACTGTATCTCTGATCAATTTGATGTTATTTTAATGGACAAAAAAAAGTGATTTCTTTCTAAAACAAGGACATTTTCTAAGTGACTCCAAACTTTGAACGGCAGTGTATATATTGACATTTAGGAATAAGAATGTAATGCAACAATGTGGGAAAATGCAAGAGGTCTGAACTCTTTCCGAAGGCACCGCATCAGCCCAGCATTAATCACAAGTCAAGTCTCAACCATTCCCCAATGTGCCGATGTATGAGACACTTTATAACGCGGCTTTGATGACAGGGGGCCCTTCTTGCAAACGTTTTCATACATTTGAGTTGTGGAATGTGTACAGTGCGCCGGCTTTGAAATGGGAACCTGTTCACCACTTGTCCACGTCTGGAAGATTAGAGCCCCGACAGCTGCGACCGCGCGACACCAGGAATTAATTAACGCCGCGAGAGATGAAGAGAAACGAGAAATGTTGTTTTCATTAGCGGCGATGTTGGTGGCACACGGCCTGGTCTGTACCTCTTTCCCTGTCGGTGAGATGAGTCCTGTGAATATGAAACGTCTGGGAATCCGTCGCAGCTGCTGTTGAAAATGGATCTAAACACAGTCCAGTTGAGTAACTTTTCTTTGACACTTTCAAGCTGAAGTGTTTAATACTCGTTTGGAGTCATGTCAGCAGCGTTCTTCATGATTAGTTATTAATCTCCCTTTACGTTCCCACAGTCACCCTCTGATTATTTACAGGCTGTAGTAGGTAGACCTAGTTTAGCTCCCCATACACAGCCTGACCATGCAGTGTAATCTCTGTGTTATTGAATAGTGAATGGGATGGAAGTTCTAGTATCCCTGGCCTCACAAGTGTAATCTGTAGGGTTTCAGTGGACGGCTTCTGGGTGGATGTAGTTTACTGTGAGAGGCTTCACTGTGTTGTTAGACGTAGTCAGCTGCCGTGTGTGAGGCCTGTGGCTGCTGAGTGCATGGAGATTGTGTGTATGTGTGTTTTAGGCGTGTGCTGCGGCGTGTGTGAGTGTGTGTACGACTCGTGCAATGCTTGTGCCTGTGGTGTGTGTGCACGAGTGTGTGTGTTCTCCTGCACTCTGTTAATGGTGATGTGAATAGCAGCTGTGGTTTATGTTGGACACTGGTCCTGGTTGTTGTTTTTTTCTGCTTGTTTCATGTTCTGACGGCGATGGAATCTACAGGCCTAGGAATCCAAGCTTCACTCCTCTCTTCTCCTCTCCTCTTCTCCCCTCTTCCCTCTCATCTTCTCCTATCTTCTCCTCTTCTCCTCTTCTCTTCTTCTCTTCTCCTCCTCTCCTCTCTTCTCCTCCTCCCCTCTCTTCTCCTCCTTTACTCTTCTCCTCTCTTCTCTCTCTTCTCTCTCTTCTCTCTCTTCTCTCTCCTCTCCTCTCCTCTCCTCTCCCCTTCTCCTTCTCTTCTCTCCTCTCCCTCTTCTCCTCCTCTTCAACTCCTCTCCTCTCCTCTCCTCTCCTCTTCTCTCCTCCCTCCCTCCTCTTCTCTCCTCCCACCCTCCTCTTCTCTCATCTCCTCTCCTCTTCTCTCTCCTCTTCTCTCCTCCCTTCTCTTCTCCTCCTCCCATGTAAGGAGGTGGGGAAAGGGACTTAGCTCACACACTTTCCATCTTCTCTCCCTCCTCAATCTCCCCTTTTCCTCCCTTGTCTTTCCTCTGTTTATCTCTCATCATTTCTTTCATGCTTTCCTTCATCCACATCCCCTTACCACCTCCTGCATACCATCTCACTCCCTGCTTATCTCTCTCTCTCTCTCCGTGCCCTTCCCTTCTCACCGTGACTCAAGCCAAATGCCCAGGTGCTAGTCAATTACAGCACATTTATTTTTGGAAAAACAAAGGCATTCTTTTGCCTGGTCCAGAGAGACTATTTTTGGGAAGACCTGTCTGTTTGAGACTTGATAAATGAAGGTACCGTACCAGGCATGAGAAATAGAGAGAGGTGAGAGAGACGGGAAGAGAGAGAGGGGAAGGAAGGAGAGGGGGAGTGAGATGGCAGGAGGGAAGGAGAGAGAGAGGGCAGGGAAGGAGAGAGAAAGAGAGAGAGAGGAAGGGAGAAGGGGAGATTGAGCGAAAGAGAGAGGGGGGGGGGTCTGGTAAGGGTTCAAATCAAATCAAATGTTATTAGTCACATGTAAGGGTTCAAATCAAATCAAATGTTATTAGTCACATGTGCCGAATACAACAGGTAGACCTTACAGTGAAATGCTTACTTCCATCTCTCCCTAACCAACAATGCAGTACAAAAATATGGCTAAATATGGCAAAAATATGGCAGCCCCGTCAATGAGAATGGGGGCGTGCTCGGTCCTGATGGGTCTCTAAAGAGAGAGACTGCACAGACTGCACCCTTCACACTCTCAACACACCCACCCACATGCCCATTTGTACACCCGGGCACAACCACCCACTTAAACAGTTCCATAGTACCCTTATGCTAAAACCTAAAGCCCTTCTCTTGTTAGCACTTATGCTAATGCCTCAAGCCTCTCTCTACCTCTATCGCTAACGCTAAACCCTCAAGATCCCTTCCTGTGGCAGTCACACTAAGGCCCTGTCTTTGTCCTGTCTTTGCTCATCTGAAGCCTAAAACCCAACATCCTCCTCTCTCTCTCTCTCTCTCTCAGCAAAAGTGCTAATTTGTAAGACAAATATTATAACAAATTAAGCAGCAAAGCAATGGACGGGTGTCAGCCTGACGTCAGCCTGCATTTCATTAGCAGCGCTAGGCTAACTCGTTCCATATGGAGGAGCAGCCCACAGTGGGGCAGCCCCCTGCTGCCCAGCCCAGCATGGCCCGGCCACGGGCCCCTGCCTCCATCGGCTGACTGGCCCCCACCATTATGTCATCTTTAATTTGGACTTGTCACACATCACCTGACACCTACCCCTGTCATGCCGTAACCTTTTGTCCCATTGGAGCAAAAAAACATCTCTGGCGGTTTTCTCTCTTCTCTCTCTCTCTGCCTGTCTGTCTTTTCCACCCTCTTTTCATCACTCACCCTCTTTGTCTCTCTCTCTCTGCCTGTCTGTCTTTTCCACCCTCTTTTCATCACTCACCCTCTTTGTCACTCTCTCCCTGCCTGTCTGTCTTTTCCACCCTCTTTTCATCACTCACCCTCTTTGTCTCTCTCTCTCTGCCTGTCTGTCTTTCATCACTCACCCTCTTTGTCTCTCTCTCTCTGCCTGTCTGTCTTTTCCACCCTTTCATCACTCACCCTCTTTGTCTCTCTCTCTCTGCCTGTCTGTCTTTTCCACCCTCTTTTCATCACTCACCCTCTTTGTCTCTCTCTCTGCCTGTCTGTCTTTTCCACCCTCTTTTCATCACTCACCCTCTTTGTCTCTCTCTCTCTGCCTGTCTGTCTTTTCCACCCTCTTTTCATCACTCACCCTCTTTGTCTCTCTCTCTGCCTGTCTGTCTTTTCCACCCTCTTTTCATCACTCACCCTCTTTGTCACTCTCTCCCTGCCTGTCTGTCTTTTCCACCCTCTTTTCATCACTCACCCTCTTTGTCTCTCTCTCTCTGCCTGTCTGTCTTTTCCACCCTCTTTTCATCACTCACCCTCTTTGTCTTTCTCTCTCTGCCTGTCTGTCTTTTCCACCCTCTTTTCATCACTCACCCTCTTTGTCTCTCTCTCTCTGCCTGTCTGTCTTTTCCACCCTCTTTTCATCACTCACCCTCTTTGTCTCTCTCTCTCTGCCTGTCTGTCTTTTCCACCCTCTTTTCATCACTCACCCTCTTTGTCTCTCTCTCTCTGCCTGTCTGTCTTTTCCACCCTCTTTGTCTCTCTCTCTCTGCCTGTCTATCTTTTCCACCCTCTTTTCATCACTCACCCTCTTTGTCTCTCTCTCTCTGCCTGTCTGTCTTTTCCACCCTCTTTTCATCACTCACCCTCTTTGTCTCTCTTTCTCTGTCTGTCAGCATCTGTTTCCGTGACTGCTTTCCCTCTACTCCTCCTCCCACTTCTCCTCCTTTACCTCTTCCCATTCTTCCTCCTCATCATCCTTCTTCTCCTCCTCCTCCATCTCTCCTCCATCTCTCCTCTTCTCTGTCACTCGTTCTCCTTTTCCATGGCCTGGCTTTGGGGTAGAAAGAGAGTGGGTCAGGATTCTGGAGAGTGGCTGGGCTATAGAAGGTGGACAGGACTGTGGAATGTGATACAGTGTGTATCAAAAGTACTCAACCCCTTTGGATTTTTCCACATTTTGTTGTGTGACAAAGGGGGATTGAAATGGATTTAGTTGGGATTTGTTTTGTCATTGATCTACACAAAATACTCCGTAATGTCAAAGTGAAAAGTAAATTCTACAAATGTTAATTTATCAAATTAATAAAAATGTAAGAACTAAAATATAGTTATATATGAGCTGCAGGACAGGAAGGAAACTGCTCAGGGATGTCACCATAAGGTCATTGGTGGGTGATTCAACAAATGCCACAGAGTTCAATGGCTGTGAAGGGAGAAAACGTAGGATGAATCAACAACATTGTAGTTGCTCTACAATTATGACATGAATGACAGAGTGAAAAGAATAATAAAAATATACAGAATACAATTTTTTCCAAAACATACATACAGTTGATGTCGGAAGATTACATAAACCTTAGCCAAATAAATTTAAACTCAGTTTTTCACAATTCCTGACATTTAATCCTAGTGAAAATTGTCTTAGGTCAGTTAGGATCACCACTTTTTTTTTAAGAATGTGAAATGTCAGAATAATAGTAGAGATAATTATTTATTTCAGCTTTTATTTCTTTCATCACATTCCCAGTGGGTCAGAAGTTTACAACCTCTTAATTAGTATTTGGTAGCATTGCCTTTAAATGATTTAACTTGTGTCAAACTTTTCGTGTAGCCTTCCACGAGCTTCCCACAATAAGTTGGGTGAATTTTGGCCCATTCCTCCTGACAAAGCTGGTGTAACCGAGTCAGGTTTGTAGGCCTCCTTGCTTGCAAACACTTCTTCAGTTCTGCCCACAAATTTTCTATAGGATTGAGGTCAGGGCTTTGTGATGCCCACTCCAATACCTTGACTTTGTTCTTCTGAAGCCATTTTGACACATCTTTAGAAGTATGCTTGGGGTCATTGTCCATATGGAAAACACATTTGCGACCAAGCTTTAACTTCCTGACTGATGTCTTGAGATGTTGCTTCAATATATCCACATAACTTTCCTCCCTCATGATGCCATCTATTTTGTGAAGTGCACTGGTCCCTCCTGCAGCAAAGCACCCTCACAACATGATGCTGCCACCCCCGTGCTTCACGGTTGGGATGGTGTACTTCGGCTTGCAAGCCTTACCCTTTTTCCTCCAAACTTAACGATGGTCATTGTGGCCAAACAGTTCTATTTTTGTTTCATCAGACCAGAGGACATTTCTCCAAAAGGTACGATCTTTGTCCCCATCTGCAGTTGCAAACCGTAGTCTGGCTTTTTATGCCGGTTTTGGAGCAGTGGCTTCTTCCTTGCTGAGCGGCCTTTCACATTATGTCGATATAGAACTCATTTTACTGTGGATATAGATACTTTTGTACCTGTTTCCTCCAGCATCTTCACAAGGTCCTTTGCTGTTGTTCTGGGATGGATTTGCACTTTTCGCACCAAAGTACGTTCATCTCTAGGAGACAGAATGCGTCTCCTTCCTGAGTGGTATGACGGCTGCGTGGTCCCATGGTGTTTATACTTGCGTACTGTTTGTACAGATGAACGTGGTACCTTCAGGCATTTGGAAATTGCTTCCAAGGATGAACCAGACTTGTGGAGGTCTACAATTTCTTTTCTGAGGTCTTGGCTGATTTCTTTAGATTTTCCCATGATGTCAAGCAAAGAGGCACTGAGTTTGAAGGTAGGCCTTGAAATACATCCACAGGTACACCTCCAATTGACTCAAATGATGTCAATTAGCCAATCAGAAGCTTCTAAAGCCATGATATCATTTTCTGGAATTTTCCAAGCTGTTTAAAGGCACAGTCAACTTAGTGTATGTAAACTTCTGACCCACTGGAATTGTGATACAGTGAATTATAAGTGAAAAAATTTGTCTGTAAACAATTATTGGAAAATGTACTTGTGTCATGCACAAAGTAGATGTCCTAACCGACTTTCCAAAACTATAGTTTGTTAACAAGAAATGTGTGGAGTGGTTGAAAAACAAATTTGAATGACTCCAACCTAAGTGTATGTAAACTTCCGACTCCAACTGTATGTCTACAACAAGGCACTAAAGTAATACTACAAAAGAACATGACAAAGGAATCATGGTGTGGGTATGCTTGACATAGACTGGAGATTTTCAGTATAAAAAGAGAAAGGATTGAGCTAAGCCCAGGCAAAATCCTAGAGGAAAACCTGGTTTAGTCTCAAATCTACACTGGTTTCTTACCAAGAAGACGGTGCTTTTTTTCTGAGTGGCCAAGTTACAGTTTTTGACTTAAATCTGCTTGAAAATCTCTGGCAAGATTTGAATATTGCTATTAAAAAGAATAATGGGCAAATATTGCACTTTCCCGGTGTGCAAAGCTCTAAGAGACTTCCCCAAAAAGACTCACAGCTGTAATCGCTGCCAGAGGTGATTCTAACATGTATTAACACAGGGGGGATGAATACTTATCTAATCAAGGTATAGTAGTGGTTTATTGTTCATAAATATTCCCAATTTCTTCCGATTTGGCGTTACATAGTATTTTTTGTCGATCAATGACAAAAATCTCAATGAAGTTCATTTCATCCCACTTTGTAACTCAAACTAATGTGAAAAAGATGTAAGGGAGTTAAATCCGTATGATATCCACCGTGGAAGGACATGGAGTGAGAATTTCAAGGAAAGGAGTGATGGCAAGAAATGAGCATGAGGAGAAGACTGTGGAGAGAGATAAGAAGGGGTCTTGATAAGGGATGAGTTGATAGCTGAGGCTGTATGTGTGTGTGTGTTGCTGAGTTTCTCTGGTAGCCGTCTCTCATCACTGTGTTCCCCAGGTTTGCAGTGTTGGCTGGGCCTGCTGGCTCCGACTGGGGCCTGAGAGCACTTTACTTGGTTGTGTGTGTGTGTAGCTGATCTCAAAGGTTACAGCACTCTAACAGTTAGTGATGAATACGTTTTAGAGGACTGACATTTGAACTTAAATACTTGTTTCCACTTTATTTGCTGATTTGCTAATGTAGTATATGACATTTTAGTTGACGATGAGCCAAATCCAAGAAAGCCCATTTTAATGTCCATAATGAGTTGGTCTACCGTGGTCCTCTCACTATAGAAAGCCTATTTTAATGTCCATAATGAGTTGGTCTACCGTGGTCCTCTCACTATAGAACGCCTATTTTAATGTCCATAATGAGTTGGTCTACCGTGGTTCTCTCACTATAGAAAGCCTATTTTAATGTCCATAATGAGTTGGTCTACCGTGGTCCTCTCACTATAGAAAGCCTATTTTAATGTCCATAATGAGTTGGTCTACCGTGGTCCTCTCACTATAGAACGCCTATTTTAATGTCCATAATGAGTTGGTCTACCGTGGTTCTCTCACTATAGAAAGCCTATTTTAATGTCCATAATGAGATGGTCTACCGTGGTCCTCTCACTATAGAACGCCTATTTTAATGTCCATAATGAGTAGGTCTACCGTGGTCCTCTCACTATAGAACGCCTATTTTAATGTCCATAATGAGTTGGTCTACCGTGGTCCTCTCACTATAGAAAGCCTATTTTAATGTCCATAATGAGTAGGTCTACCGTGGTCCTCTCACTATAGAAAGCCTATTTTAATGTCCATAATGAGTTGGTCTACCATGGTCCTCTCACTATAGAACGCCTATTTTAATGTCCATAATGAGTAGGTCTACCGTGGTCCTCTCACTATAGAAAGCCTATTTTAATGTCCATAATGAGTTGGTCTACCGTGGTCCTCTCACTATAGAAAGCCTATTTTAATGTCCATAATGAGTAGGTCTACCGTGGTCCTCTCACTGTAAATGAAGTCTGACTGAATTAAAATCTTTAGTCTTGAGGAAGAATGGCTTGTATCTGTTCAGTGACCAGTCTGTAAACTGGGTAATACCATAGTGGTCTAGTGGTTAATACCATAGTGGTCTAGTGGTTAATACCATAGTGGGTTAGTGGTTAATACCATAGTGGTCTAGTGGTTAATACCATAGTAGTCTAGTGGTTAATACCATAGTGGTCTAGTGGTTAATACCATTGTGGGTTAATGGCTAATACTTAGTGGTTTGGTGGTTAATACCATAGTGGGTTAGTGGTTAATACCGTAGTGGGTTAATGGCTAATACTTAGTGGTCTGGTGGTTAATACCATAGTGGGTTAATTTAATGGCTAATACTTAGGGGTCTGGTGGTTAATTCCATAGTGGGTTAGTGGTTAATACCATAGTGGGTTAGTGGTTAATACCATAGTGGTCTGGTGGTTAATACCATAGTGGCTTAGTAGTTAATACCATAGTGGTCTGGTGTTTAATTCCAGAGTGGTTTGGTGGTTAATACCATAGTGGTTTGGTGGTTAATACCATAGTGGTCTGGTGGTTAATACCATAGTGGTCTGGTGGTTACTACCATAGTGGTCTAGTGGTTAATACCATAGTGGTCTAGTGGTTAATACCATAGTGGTCTAGTGGTTAATACCATAGTGGTCTGGTGGTTAATACCATAGTGGTCTAATGGTTAATACCATAGTGGTTTAGTGATTAATACCATAGTGGTTAGTGGTTAATATCATAGTGGGTTAGTGGCTAATACCATAGTGGTCTGGTGGTTAATACCATAGTGGGTTAGTGGTTCATACCATAGTGGTCTAGTGTCTAATACCATAGTGGTCTGGTGGTTAATACCATAGTGGGTTAGTGGTTAATACCATAGTGGTCTAGTGGCTAATACCATAGTGGTCTAGTGGTTAATACCATAGTGGTCTAGTGGTTAATACTATAGTGGGTTAGTGGCTAATACCATAGTTGGTTAGTGGTTAATACCATAGTGGGTTAGTGGTTAATACCATAGTGGTCTGGTGGTTAATACCATATTGGGTTAGTGGTTAATACCATAGTGGTCTGGTGGTTAATACCATAGTGGGTTAGTATTTAATACCATAGTGGTCTGGTGTTTAATTCCAGAGTGGTTTGGTGGTTAATACCATAGTGGTTTGGTGGTTAATACCATAGTGGTCTGGTGGTTACTACCATAGTGGTCTAGTGGTTAATACCATAGTGGTCTAGTGGTTAATACCATAGTGGTCTAGTGGTTAATACCATAGTGGTCTTGTGGTTAATACCATAGTGGTCTAATGGTTAATACCATAGTGGTTTAGTGATTAATACCATAGTGGTTAGTGGTTAATACCATAGTGGGTTAGTGGCTAATACCATAGTGGTTAGTGGTTAATACCATAGTGGGTTAGTGGCTAATACCATAGTGGTCTGGTGGTTAATACCATAGTGGGTTAGTGGCTAATACCATAGTGGTCTGGTGGTTAATACCATAGTGGGTTAGTGGTTAATACCATAGTGGTCTAGTGGTTAATACCATAGTGCTCTGGTGGTTAATCCATAGTGGGTTAGTGGTTAATACCATAGTGAATTAGTGGTTAATACCATGCGGGTTAGTGGCTAATACCATAGTGGTCTAGTGGCTAATACCATAGTGGTCTGGTGGCTAATACCATAGTGGTCTAGTGGTTAATACCATAGTGGTCTAGTGGTTAATACTATAGTGGGTTAGTGGCTAATACCATAGTTGGTTAGTGGTTAATACCATAGTGGGTTAGTGGTTAATACCATAGTGGTCTGGTGGTTAATACCATATTGGGTTAGTGGTTAATACCATATTGGGTTAGTGGTTAATACCATAGTGGTCTAGTGGTTAATACCACAGTGGTCTAGTGGTTAATTCCATAGTTGTCTAGTGGTTAATACCATAGTGGCGTTATCATAGGTGGGTCTGGTGAGTTTTCGAGTGTTTGGTAGCGTGGCGTGTGTTCAGTAGCGTGGCGTGTGTTCAGTAGTGTGGCGTGTGTTCAGTAGTGTGGTGTGTGTTCAGTAGCGTGGTGTGTGTTCAGTAGCGTGGTGTGTATTCAGTAGCGTGGTGTGCATTCAGTAATGTGTTGTGTTCAGTAACGGGGTGTGTGTTCAGTAACGGGGTGTGTGTTCAGTAGTGTGGTGTGTATTCAGTAACGTGTTGTATTCAGTAACGTGGTGTTTTCAGTAGCGTAGTGTGTTCTGTAGCGTGTATTCAGTAACGTGTTGTGTTCAGTAATGTGGTGTGTTCAGTAGCGTGGTGTGTTCTATAGGGTGTGTTCAGTAACGTGGTGTGTTCAGTAGCATGGTGTGTGTTCAGTAGCGTGGTGTGTGTTCAGTAGCATGGTGTGTATTCAGTAACGTGTTGTGTTCTTTAGTTTGGTGTGTATTCAGTAATGTGTTGTGTTCAGTAATATGGTCTGTTCAGTAACGTGGTGTGTTCAGTAACGCGGTGTGTATTCAGTAGCGTGGTGTGTATTCAGTAATGTGTTGTGTTCAGTAATGTGTTGTGTTCAGTAATGTGGTCTGTTCAGTAACGTGGTGTGTGTTCAGTAACGTGGTGTGTATTCAGTAGCGTGGTGTGTATTCAGTAATGTGTTGTGTTCAGTAACGTGTTGTGTTCAGTAACGGGGTGTTATCAGTAGCGTGGTGTGTTCTGTAGCATGTATTCAGTAACGTGGTGTGTTCAGTAATGTGGTGTGTTTAGTAGCGTGGTGTGTGTTCAGTAGCGTGGTGTGCTCAGTAATGTGGTGTTTTCAGTAGTGTGGTGTGTGTTCAGTGACGTGGTGTGCATTCCATAATGTGGTGTGTTCAGCAACGTGGTGTGTTCAGTAGCATGGTGTGTGCTCAGTAGCATGGTGTGTGTTCAGTAGCGTGGTGTATGTACATTTGCGTGGTGTGTGTTCAGTAGCGTGGTGTGTGTTCAGTAACGTGGTGTGTTCAGTAGCGGGGTGTGTGCTCAGTAACGGTGTGTGTTCAGTAACATGGTGTGTTTAGTAGCGTGGTGTGTGTTCAGTAGCGTGGTGTGCTCAGTAATGTGGTGTTTTCAGTAGTGTGGTGTGTGTTCAGTGACGTGGTGTGCATTCCATAATGTGGTGTGTTCAGCAACGTGGTGTGTTCAGTAGCATGGTGTGTGCTCAGTAGCATGGTGTGTGTTCAGTAGCGTGGTGTATGTACATTTGCGTGGTGTGTGTTCAGTAGCGTGGTGTGTGTTCAGTAACGTGGTGTGTTCAGTAGCGGGGTGTGTGCTCAGTAACGGTGTGTGTTCAGTATTATGGTGTGTTCAGTAGCGGGGGGTGTGTTCAGTAACGTGGTGTGTTCAGTAATGTTGTGTGTTCTGTAGCGTGGTTTGTTCTCAGTAGCGTGGTGTGTGTACAGTAGCGTGGTGTGTGTACAGTAGCGTTGTGTGTGTACAGTAGCGTCGTGTGTGTACAGTAGCGTGGTGTGTGTTCAGTAACGTGGTGTGTTCAGTAGCGGGGTGTGTGTTCAGTAATGTGGGGTGTTCAGTAGGGGGGTGTGTGTTCAGTAACGTGGTGTGTTCAGTAGCGGGGTGTGTGTTCAGTAACGTGGTGTGTGTTCAGTAACGTGGTGTGCGTTCAGTAGCGGGGTGTGTGTTCAGTAACGTGTTGTGTTCAGTAGCGTGGTGTATTCAGTAATGTGGTGTTTTCAATAACGTGATGTGCGTTCAGTAACGTGGTGTGTTCTGTAGCGTGGGGTGTGTTCAGTAACGTGTTGTGTTCAGTAACGTGGTGTGTGTTCAGTAACATGGTGTGTGTTCAGTAACGTGTTGTGTTCAGTAGCGTGGTGTATTCAGTAATGTGGTGTTTTCAATAACGTGGTGTGCGTTCAGTAATGTGGTGTGTACAGTAAAGTGGTGTGTTCTGTAGCGTGGTGTATGCTCAGTAGCGTGGTGTGTTTACAGTAGCGTTGTGTGTGTACAGTAGCGTGGTGTGTTTACAGTAGTGTGGTGTGTTTACAGTAGCGTGGTGTGTTCAGTAGCGGGGTGTGTGTTCAGTAACGTGGTGTGTTCAGTAGCGGGGTGTGTGTTCAGTAACGTGGTGTGTTCAGTAACGTGGTGTGTGTTCAGTAACGTGGTGTATGTTCAGTAACGTGGTGCGTGCTCAGTAACCTGCTGTCTGTTCCGTAATGTGGTGTGTGATCAGTAACATGGTGTGTGTTCAGTGGCAGGGTGTGTGTTCAGTAAAGTGGTGTTGTTCAGTAACGTGGTGTGTTCAGTAACGAGGTGTGTGTTCAGTAGCGGGGTGTGTGTTCAGTAGCGGGGTGTGTGTTCAGTAGCGGGGTGTGTGTTCAGTAGCGGGGTGTGTGTTCAGTAGTGGGATTTGTGTTCAGTAGTGGGGTGTGTGTTCAGTAACGTGGTGTGTTCAGTAACGTGGTGTGTGTTCAGTAACGTGGTGTGTGTTCAGTAACATGGTGTGTGTTCAGTAACGTGGTATGTTCAGTAACGAGGTGTGTGTTCAGTAACGAGGTGTGTGTTCAGTAGCGGGGTGTGTGTTCAGTAGTGGGGTGTGTGTTCAGTAGCGGGGTGTGTGTTCAGTAGCGGGGTGTGTGTTCAGTAGCGGGGTTTGTGTTCAGTAACGTGGTGTGTGTTCAGTAGCGGGGTGTGTGTTCAGTAGCGGGGTTTGTGTTCAGTAGTGGGGTGTGTGTTCAGTAACGTGGTGTGTTCAGTAACGTGGTGTGTGTTCAGTAACATGGTGTGTGTTCAGTAGCGGGGTGTGTGTTCAGTAGCGGGGTGTGTGTTCAGTAGCGGGGTTTGTGTTCAGTAGTGGGGTGTGTGTTCAGTAACGTGGTGTGTTCAGTAACGTGGTGTGTGTTCAGTAACATGGTGTGTGTTCAGTAACGTGGTGTGTGTTCAGTAACATGGTGTGTGTTCAGTAACGTGGTGTGTGTTCAGTAACATGGTGTGTGTTCAGTAGTGGGGTGTGTGTTCAGTAGCGGGGTGTGTGTTCAGTAGCGGGGTGTGTGTTCAGTAGCAGGGTTTGTGTTCAGTAACGTGGTGTGTGTTCAGTAGCGGGGTGTGTGTTCAGTAGCGGGGTGTGTGTTCAGTAGCGGGGTGTGTGTTCAGTAGCGTGGTGTGTGTTCAGTAGCGGGGTGTGTGTTCAGTAGCGGGGTGTGTGTTCCGTAGCGGGGTGTGTGTTCAGTAGCGGGGTGTGTGTTCAGTAGCGAGGTGTGTGTTCAGTAGCGGGGTGTGTGTTCAGTAGCGGGGTGTGTGTTCAGTAGCGGGGTGTGTGTTCAGTAGCGGGGTGTGTGTTCAGTAGCGGGGTGTGTGTTCCGTAGCGTGGTGTGTTTGTTGACGCTCCAAGGGGTTGTCGGTTCAGTTGCTCACTCTGGTTGGAAGTTTATGATCAGTATTTTCCGGCTTGCATGACTTGGTGTGTGAAAATCTTCTAACACCCAGCATAAACACACACACACACACACACACACACACACACACACACACACACACACACACACACACACACACACACACATATTGCATGTGTTGTTCTTGATGATATTCCATGGTATGGTAGCTGTGTAGATGTGTGTGTAAAACATGAGCTCAGATGATGTCAGATGAGAGTCCTGTTGTTTTTCTCACCGCCTCTCAGTCTGGGCCAATAGAAACACAAGACAGCATGTGTGCTGAGAGTGATGAGTGGCCTAACGTTCTTGCAGCCACCAAAATACACACACACTGATGCTCATATAAACATAAAAATGAACTGTCACATTTGTAATGTACGTGCACAATCATATCGTATTCACAAGAAAAACATGCAGAACCTCTTGAGCACCCACATGCACGCAGGGCGTGTGTACACACACACATGTACATGCACACACGCACACACACACACACACACACACACACACATGCCAAAATCCTGTCTGAGCTTCAGCTGGGGTCCCAGCTCCAGTGATGTAATCGCTTGCTATCACTTTGCTGATTGTGACTCTTATTGAAAGCAGAGTACTTTGATTCTGCTTCAAGACCAGTCGCAGTGCAAGAGCACACACACACACACACACACATACACACATACACACACACACTGTAAGACACACACAGGCACACATACACTCGTGCAGGCTGACAAAGGCATTTACAAGGCTCTGTGAAAGCTCTGCCAGTGTAATAACCTGCAAACATATGACAACAGGTCTGAACAGTTTCCCCATGTTCTAGTCCATCTGGAGCGGTCCCATCCCCCCCCTGGCTCGTCCCATCTCTATGTCCTTACTGGTACTATCCCATGTTCTAGTCCATCTGGAGCGGTCCCATCCCCCCCTGGCTCGCCCCATCTCTGTGTCCTTACTGGTACTGTCCCATGATCTAGTCCATCTGGAGCGGTCCCATCCCCCCCCTGGCTCGCCCCATCTCTGTGTCCTTACTGGTACTATCCCATGTTCTAGTCCATCTGGAGCGGTCCCATCCCCCCCCTGGCTCGCCCCATCTCTGTGTCCTTACTGGTACTATCCCATGTTCTAGTCCATCTGGAGCGGTCCCATCTCCCCCTGGCTCGCCCCATCTCTGTGTCCTTACTGGTACTATCCCATGTTCTAGTCCATCTGGAGCGGTCCCATCCCCCCCTGGCTCGCCCCATCTCTGTGTCCTTACTGGTACTATCCCATGTTCTAGTCTATCTGGAGCGGTCCCATCCCCCCCCTGGCTCGCCCCATCTCTGTGTCCTTACTGGTACTAAATCAAATCAAATCAAATCAAATTTTATTTGTCACATACACATGGTTAGCAGATGTTAATGCGAGTGTAGCGAAATGCTTGTGCTTCTAGTTCCGACAATGCAGTAATAACAAGTAATCTAACTAACAATTCCAAAACTACTGTCTTGTACACAGTGTAAGGGGATAAAGAATATGTACATAAGGATATATGAATGAGTGATGGTACAGAGCAGCATAGGCAAGATACAGTAGATGGTATCGGGTACAGTATGTACAAATGAGATGAGTATGTAAACAAAGTGGCATAGTATAGTATAAAGTGGCTAGTGATACATGTATTACATAAGGATACCGTCGATGATATAGAGTACAGTATATACGTATGCATATGAGATGAATAATGTAGGGTAAGTAACATTTATATAAGGTAGCATTGTTTAAAGTGGCTAGTGATATATTTACATCATTTCCCATCAATTCCCATTATTAAAGTGGCTGGAGTTGAGTCAGTGTCAGTGTGTTGGCAGCAGCCACTCAGTGTTAGTGGTGGCTGTTTAACAGTCTGATGGCCTTGAGATAGAAGCTGTTTTTCAGTCTCTCGGTCCCAGCTTTGATGCACCTGTACTGACCTCGCCTTCTGGATGATAGCGGGGTGAACAGGCAGTGGCTCGGGTGGTTGATGTCCTTGATGATCTTTATGGCCTTCCTGTGACATCGGGTGGTGTAGGTGTCCTGGAGGGCAGGTAGTTTGCCCCCGGTGATGCGTTGTGCAGACCTCACTACCCTCTGGAGAGCCTTACGTTTGAGGGCGGTGCAGTTGCCATACCAGGCGGTGATACAGCCCGCCATCTATCCCACTATCCCATGTTCTAGTCCATCTGGAGCGGTCCCATCCCCCCCTGGCTCGCCCCATCTCTGTGTCCTTACTGGTACTATCCCATGTTCTAGTCCATCTGGAGCGGTCCCATCCCCCCCTGGCTCGCCCCATCTCTGTGTCCTTACTGGTACTATCCCATGTTCTAGTCCATCTGGAGCGGTCCCCCCCCCCCCTGGCTCGCCCCATCTCTGTGTCCTTACTGGTACTATCCCATGTTCTAGTCCATCTGGAGCGGTCCCATCCCCCCCCTGGCTCGCCCCATCTCTGTGTCCTTACTGGTACTATCCCATGTTCTAGTCCATCTGGAGCGGTCCCATCCCCCCCTGGCTCGCCCCATCTCTGTGTCCTTACTGGTACTATCCCATGTTCTAGTCCATCTGGAGCGGTCCCATCCCCCCCTGGCTCGCCCCATCTCTGTGTCCTTACTGGTACTATCCCATGTTCTAGTCCATCTGGAGCGGTCCCATCCCCCCCTGGCTCGCCCCATCTCTGTGTCCTTACTGGTACTATCCCATGTTCTAGTCCATCTGGAGCGGTGCCCCCCCCCCCCCCCTGGCTCGCCCCATCTCTGTGTCCTTACTGGTACTATCCCATGTTCTAGTCCATCTGGAGCGGTCCCATCCCCCCCTGGCTCGCCCCATCTCTGTGTCCTTACTGGTACTATCCCATGTTCTAGTCCATCTGGAGCGGTCCCATCCCCCCCCTGGCTCGCCCCATCTCTGTGTCCTTACTGGTACTGTCCCATGATCCCAACCATGCATCTACCCCAACCCTTATCCCCCCTCTCTCTCCCTAAGTCCCCTGTCCCTGTCCCTTCTCTCCCCCTGTCCCCTCTCCCTCTCTTCCCTCCCTCCCCTTGTCCCCTCTCGCTCCCCTGTCCCCTCTCTCCCTCTCTTCCCTCGGTCCCTCGCTCCCCTGTCCCCTCTCCCTATCTCCCCTCCCTCCCCATGTCCCCTCTCTCCCCCTGACCCCTCTCTCCCTCTGTCCCTCCCTCCCCCTGACTCCTCCTGTCCCCTCTCTCCCCCTGTCCCCTCTCTCCCCCTGACCCCTCCTGTCCCCTCTCTCCCCCTGTCCCCCTCTCTCCCTCTGTCCTATCCCTCTCTTCCCTCCCTCCCCCTGACCCCTCTCTCCCTCTGTCCCTCCCTCCCTCTGTCCCCTCTCTCCCCCTGACCCCTCCCTCCCTCTGTCCCCTCTCTCCCCCTGACCCCTCTCTCCCTCTGTCCCTCCCTCCCTCTGTCCTCTCTCTCCCCCTGACCCCTCTCTCCATCTGTCCCTCCCTCCCTCCCTCTGTCCCTGCCTCCCTCCCTCTGTCCCTCCCTCCCTCTGTCCTCTCCCTCTCTTCCCTCCCTCCCTCTGTACCCTCGCTCCCCCTGACCCCTCTCTCCCTCTGTCCCTCCCTCCCTCTGTCGTCTCCCCCTGTCCCCTCTCTCCCTCTCTCCCTCTGTCCCTCCCTCTGTCCTCTCGCTCCCTCTGTCCTCTCCCTCTGTCCCCACTCTCCCCCTGACCCCTCTCTCCCTCTCTTCCCTCCCTCCCTCTGTCCCCTCTCTCCCCCTGACCCCTCCCTCCCTCCCTCTGTCCCCTCTCTCCCCCTGACCCCTCTCTCCCTCTGTCCCTCCCTCCCTCTGTCCTCTCCCTCTCTTCCCTCCCTCCCTCTGTACCCTCTCTCCCCCTGACCCCTCTCTCCCTCTGTCCCTCCCTCCCTCCCTCTGTCCCTCCCTCCCTCCCTCTGTCCCTCCCTCCCTCTGTCCTCTCCCTCTCTTCCCTCCCTCCCTCTGTACCCTCGCTCCCCCTGACCCCTCTCTCCCTCTGTCCCTCCCTCCCTCTGTCGTCTCCCCCGTCCCCTCTCTCCCTCTCTCCCTCTGTCCCTCCCTCTGTCCTCTCGCTCCCTCTGTCCTCTCCCTCTGTCCCCTCTCTCTCCCTGACCCCTCTCTCCCTCTCTTCCCTCCCTCCCTCTCTTCCCTCCCTCCCCCTGTCCCCTCTCTCCCCCTGCCACCTCTCCTTCCTCTGTCCCTCCCTCTGTCTCTCCCTCCCTCTGTCTCTCCCTCCCTCCCTCTGTCCCTCCCTCCCTCTGTCCCTCCCTCCCTCTGTCTCTCCCTCCCTCCCTCTGTCCCTCCCTCCCTCTGTCCCTCTCTCCCACTGACCCTCCCTCCCTCTGTCCCCTCTCTCTCCCTGTCCCCTCTCTCCCCCTGACCCCTCTCTCCCTCTCTTCCCTCCCTCCCTCTGTCCCTCCCTCCCTCGGTCCCTCCCTCCCTCTGTCCTCTCCCTCTCTTCCCTCCCTCCCCCTGTCCCCTCTCTCCGCCTGACCCCTCTCTCCCTCTGTCCCTCCCTCCCTCCCTCCCTCTGTCTCTCCCTCCCTCCCTCCCTCTGTCCCTCCCTCCCTCTGTCCCTCTCTCCCTCTGTCCCTCCCTCCCTCTGTCCCCTCTCTCTCCCTGTCCCCTCTCTCCCCCTGACCCCTCTCTCCCTCTGTCCCTCCCTCCCTCTGTCCTCTCCCTCTCTTCCCTCCCTCCCTCTGTCCCCTCTCTCTCCCTGACCCCTCTCTCCCCCTGACCCCTCTCTCCCTCTGTCCCTCCCTCCCTCTGTCCTCTCCCTCTGTCCCTCCCTCCCTTCCTCTGTCCTCTCCCTCTCTCCTCTCCCTCTGTCCTCTCCCTCTGACCCCTCCCTCCCTCCCTCTGTCCTCTCCCTCTGACCACTCCCTTCCTCTGTCCTCTTCCTCTGTCCTCTCCATCTGTCCCTCCCTCCCTTCCTCTGTCCTCTCCCTCTGTCTTCTCCCTCTGACCCCTCCCTCCCTCTGTCCTCTCCCTCTGTCTTCTCCCTCTGACCCCTCCCTCCCTCTGTCCCCTCTCTCTCCCTGACCCCTCTCTCCCCCTGACCCCTCTCTCCCTCTGTCCCTCCCTCCCTCTGTCCTCTCCCTCTATCCCTCCCTCCCTTCCTCTGTCCTCTCCCTCTGTCCTCTCCCTCTGTCCTCTCCCTCTGACCCCTCCCTCCCTCCCTCTGTCCTCTCCCTCTGACCCCTCCCTTCCTCTGTCCTCTCCCTCTGTCCTCTCCATCTGTCCCTCCCTCCCTCCCTCTGTCCCCTCCCTCCCTCCCTCCCTCTGTCCTCTCCCTCTGTCTTCTCCCTCTGACCCCTCCCTCCCTCTGTCCTCTCCCTCTCCTCTGTATTGTATGCACCCGTCTGTTGGCATGTCTTCAATCTTTCCAGGCTTTGAAGACAGTTCAGACTGCTAATAAAAGACAGGTCCTCACCACAACAAAAAGGACCAGCACTGGCTTTGAATAAACAGTTTATTTCGTTGTCACCCCCCCCCCCCCCCCCCCACCCCCTCCCCTCTGTCCCTTCTCCCCTCTGTCCCTTCTCCCTCTGTGTTTTTTTACTCTTGGCTTGGGGGAAATATGTGCACTTGCTATGTTTTTTTTCCATGTGATCACAATGCTCTGGAATAGATTAACAGAGGAGTGTAGGAGGGAGACAGAGGGAGAGACAGAGGGAGAGACAAAGGGAGAGACAGAGACAGAGACAGAGGGAGAGACAGAGGGAGAGACAGAGGGAGAGACAGAGACAGAGACAGAGACAGAGAGAGAGAGAAGAACAGAGGGACAGACAGACAGAGGGAGAGAGAGAATAGAACAGAGGGACAGACAGACAGAGGGAGAGAGAGAATAGAACAGAGGGACAGACAGACAGAGGGAGAGAGAGAATAGAACAGAGGGACAGACAGAGGGAGAGAGAGAATAGAACAGAGGGACAGACAGAGGGAGAGAGAGAATAGAACAGAGGGACAGACAGAGGGAGAGACAGAGGGAGAGACAGAGGGATGGATAGAGGGAATAGAACAGGGGGAATAGATCAGAGGGAGAGACAGAGGGAGGAACTGAGGGAGAGACAGAGGGAATAGATCAGAGGGAGAGACAGAGGTAGGAACTGAGGGAGAGACAGAGGGAATAGAACTGAGGGAGAGACAGAGGTAGGGAGAGACTGAGGGAGAGACAGAGGGAGACAGAGGGAGGAACAGGGAGAGACAGAGATCAGAGGGAGAGACAGAGGGAGGAACTGAGGGAGAGACAGAGGGAATAGATCAGAGGGAGAGACAGAGGGAGGAACTGAGGGAGAGACAGAGGGAATAGAACTGAGGGAGAGACAGAGGTAGGAACTGAGGGAGAGACAGAGGGAATAGAACAGGGGGAATAGATCAGAGGGAGAGACAGAGGGAGGAACTGAGGGAGAGACAGAGGGATGGATAGAGGGAGAGACAGAGGGAGGAACTGAGGGAGAGACAGAGGGAATAGATCAGAGGGAGAGACAGAGGGAGGAACTGAGGGAGAGACAGAGGGAATAGAACTGAGGGAGAGACAGAGGTAGGAACTGAGGGAGAGACAGAGGGAATAGAACAGGGGGAATAGATCAGAGGGAGAGACAGAGGGAGGAACTGAGGGAGAGACAGAGGGATGGATAGAGGGAGAGACAGAGGGAGGAACTGAGGGAGAGACAGAGGGAATAGAACTGAGGGAGAGACAGAGGTAGGAACTGAGGGAGAGACAGAGGGAGAGACAGAGGGAGAGACAGAGGGATGAGGGAGAGGATAGAGGGGGAGACAGAACTGAGTGAGAGACAGAGGGAGATCAGAGGGAGGCAGAGGGAGGAACAGAGGGAGAGACAGAGGTAGGAACTGAGGGAGAGACAGAGGGAATAGAACAGGGGGAATAGATCAGAGGGAGAGACAGAGGGAGGAACTGAGGGAGAGACAGAGGGAATAGATCAGAGGGAGAGACAGAGGGAGGAACTGAGGGAGAGACAGAGGGAATAGAACTGAGGGAGAGACAGAGGTAGGAACTGAGGGAGAGACAGAGGGAATAGAACAGGGGGAATAGATCAGAGGGAGAGACAGAGGGAGGAACTGAGGGAGAGACAGAGGGAATAGATCAGAGGGAGAGACAGAGGGAGGAACTGAGTGAGAGACAGAGGGAATAGATCAGAGGGAGAGACAGAGGGAGGAACTGAGGGAGAGACAGAGGGAATAGAACGGAGGGAATAGAACAGAGGGGGTAGAACAGAGGGGATAGAACAGAGGGGATAGAACGGAGGGAATAGAACAGAGGGGGTAGAACAGAGGGGATAGAACAGAGGGGATAGAACAGAGGGGATAGAACAGAGGGGATAGAACAGAGGGAATAGAACAGAGTGAGAGAACCTTGGCCTGCAGGGAAGGGAGAGACTGACAGGGAGAGAGGACGACGCACAACGCATGTGTGTGTGCGTGCGTGTGTGCGTACATGCGTGTGAGAGAGAGAGCCTGAGCGAGAGACAGAAGAATGGAACAAGAGAGCGGTAGGTGAGACACACTGATGTCCACTCACCTCCAGTACAGTACACTCCCTTCAAGCCTTCGAAAAGCTCCAGTAACCAGCTCTATTAGCCAGACAGACAAACTCAGACACTGAGAGCTACTGAGGACAGCCAGTCTGGCAGAACGGAATACACTTCCCAACCCAACCCAACCCAACCTAGACCAGACCAGCCGACCGCAACCCACAACCACAACCACGCCACAACCATACTACAACCACCAACAACTTCTCTCTCTCTCTTTCCGCCCCTCCCATTGTCCCTTCATCTACCACACCCATTATCCTTACTTTGTACTCTCTCTCTCTCTCTTTCTGTCCTTCTCCCTCTCTCTGTTTCTGTCCTCCTCTGGTACTGGCAGGCGTGTTACCACAGCCCCAGAGCTCAAAGTAAATAAATTGTCGTTTTTCGGCCTCTTTCTCCTGGAGAAGAATAACAGCGACTGGAGCGTGTGTGTGTGTGTGTGTGTGTGTGTGTGTGTGTGTGTGTGTGTGTGTGTGTGTGTGTGTGAAGCTGCAAACCACAGGCTTATTGGAGCTATTAGAGTGCTGGCTGAGCAGCATAGCAGCACCAGATGGCCAATACACACACACACACATTTTGGCACATCAATACACACATTGACATCCCAAGTATGAATAAATACAATACATAGTTACATACAAGCACATAAACATACTTTGAAATGCACATACACACACACACAGCTGCCATACACCCCTGATCCCGATGACACTCCCTTTCTCTGACGATGATGAAGGGAGTGAAGGAGAAAGAGTAACACAAGAGCATCCCTTCATCTCTGTCACAGAGCTAATCCCCCGCTCTTCTCATCCATCACATCACTCCTCCCTTCTTTCTGCCTTTCTTTCTCTCCTCAGACCCCTTCATCCCCTCCCTCTCCTCCCACCCGCTCTGTGCGTCAATCCTAAATTCTTTCTCTTCTCCCCTGTCTTCTCCCTGTCTTCTCTGTCTTTCTCCTCTCCCTGTCTCCTCTGTCTTTCTCCTCTCCCTGTCTTTCTCCCTGTCTTTCTCCTCTCCCTGTCTTCTCCCTGTCTTCTCTGTCTTTCTCCTCTCCCTGTCTTTCTCCTCTCCCTGTCTTCTCTGTCTTTCTCCTCTCCCTGTCTTTCTCCCTGTCTTTCTCCTCTCCCTGTCTTCTCCCTGTCTTTCTCCTCTCCCTGTCTTCTCTGTCTTTCTCCTCTCCCTGTCTTCTCTCTGTCTTTCTCCTCTCCCTGTCTTCTCCCTGTCTTTCTCCTCTACCTGTCTTCTCCCTGTCTTTCTCCTCTACATGTCTTCTCCCTGTCTTTCTCCTCTCCCTGTCTTCTCCCTGTCTTTCTCCTCTCCCTGTCTTCTGCCTGTCTTTCTCCTCTCCCTGTCTTCTCTCTGTCTTTCTCCTCTCCCTGTCTTCTCCCTGTCTTTCTCCTCTCCCTGTCTTTCTCCTCTCCCTGTCTTTCTCCTCTCCCTGTCTTCTCTGTCTTTCTCCTCTCCCTGTCTTTCTCCTCTCCCTGTCTTCTCCCTGTCTTTCTTCTCTCCCTGTCTTTCTCCTCTCCCCCTGTCTTCTCTCCCTGTCTTCTCTCTGTCTTTCTCCTCTCCCTGTCTTCTCTCCCCTGTCTTCTCCCTGTCTTTCTCCTATCCCTGTCTTCTCTCCCCCTGTCTTCTCTCTGTCTTCCTCCTTTCCCTGTCTCCTCTCCCCCTGTCTTCTCCCTGTCTTTCTCCTCTCCCTGTCTTCTCTCCCCCTGTCTTCTCTCTGTCTTCCTCCTTTCCCTGTCTCCTCTCCCCTGTCTTCTCCCTGTCTTTCTCCTATCCCTGTCTTCTCTCCCCCTGTCTTATCTCTGTCTTCCTCCTTTCCCTGTCTCCTCTCCCCCTGTCTTCTCCCTGTCTTTCTCCTCTCCCTGTCTTCTCTCCCCCTGTCTTCTCTCTGTCTTCCTCCTTTCCCTGTCTCCTCTCCCTGTCTTCCTCCTTTCCCTGTCTCCTCTCCCCCTGTCTTCTCCCTGTCTTTCTCCTCTCCCTGTCTTCTCTCCCCCTGTCTTCTCTCTGTCTTCCTCCTCTCCCCTTCTTCACAGTTTGGTTCTAATAAAGACATTAAGGATAACCGATGTAGTATTTATTTTTCTATGATGGAGCCCTCCAGATTGACACACACGCACACACACACACACACACACACACACACACACACACACACACACACACACACACACACACACACACACACACACACACACACACACACACACACACACACACACACACACACACACACACACACACACACACACGGTCTGTACCTCTCTGAATCACAGATCGTCTTATCTACCTGTGTCACCAGCTCTAACTCTCCCGATACAATAACCTACTTACCTTCTAACCCAGATATTCAAGCAGAGTCTGCCCAGGCCTATTACTGTAAACCTTGGGTGGTCAGGGTTAAAGGTCAGGATCATGTGGCCATTTTACTGCACACCTGTTTCCTCCTCTTAATGTTGCTGTGGAGTTAAGTGTCATTTCTAGATGAACAGGGGAGAATGCTGCTTGACATTGACCTACCTTGATGTTCTGACGGCGCCACGTCACATTTCATTCCTTCAAGCATGGCTCCAACGTTTTCACGTCCTCCATCACGGCGAGGAGATGTTATTGCAGCGTTGCAGTAGTGTTCCCGTGGCGTGGAATGCAGCTGACAGCGCGTTCTTAGGGTTGCAGTAAAACAAGCGGCTAATGACACCGCCACTCACCACAGGAAAGGGGATACGCGTCACCAGAGCCAACCCAGGAAATGCTTTGGTTGGCCACAGGGTAATTGGGACTGTCCCGTGTAATATGGGCAGAGAGGCAGTTTGGCTGGCACTGCAGGCTTTGCACTTGTCGTCCTGGCTGATGGTCAACCACACACCACCAGCACAGGAGAGGGAGAGAGGGAGGGAGGGAGAGAGGGAGGTTGGTTGGTAAGGGACATATTGAGAGCGTGAGAGAGAGACAGAAAGAGGAGAGTAGTGAGGAGTGTATTGCATTGGGCATTATTTTCCCCCAGGTTCTTCCTCACTGAGGCAGACGGAACATGAGAAATGGGAGCAGGGTAGAAATCCAGCCTACTCAGGTCTGCTGCTCGTGTACTCATCGCATGTGTGTGTTTTCTCCGTGTGTCTAAAACCTCTTCCTTACTGGTGCTTACACTAAGTGTCACAGACAGCTTTGAGACTAAAGAGGTCTCTGTACTGAAGCCTAGACCACAGGTGTGTGTGTGTGTGTGTGTGTGTGTGTGTGTGTGTGTGTGTGTGTGTGTGTGTGTGTGTGTGTGTGTGTGTGTGTGTGTGTGTGTGTGTGTGTGTGTGAGACTGGGTATGAAGTGTATGTTTACGTGTTTATGTGTGTACTGCTGTGTGGGGGTGGGGGGGGGGGGTGGGGGGGGGGTTGTCTGAGATTTTTTATTTGAGATATTGCTTTTGGTAGTTGGTATATGACTGAGTGAGCATTATGCATGTCAATGTGTGGATTAGTGGAATTACTAGGTGTGTTCCTTCTGCCAGTATTTGAGTTTGCGTGTGTGTTCTGTCTGTGTGTGTGTTCTTTCTATGTTGTGTCCGCAGGTCCTCTCCAGACCAGACCAGACGAGCCAAAGGGCCTCAGATCAGGGCACTGGGATCTGGGACTATGCCTTGAGCTGTGACTAAATGAGAAATGAAACAGTGTGCAACAGCGAACACTAAACATTTGTAAACCAGAGCTGTGCTAAATCACCTAAAGACAAAAATCCACAGTGGGTAGACTCTAAACAGATCTCCCATACAACACCACAACATGGCCTACTTTCTGTAATACAGCCTGCCACTGATCCAGACGCAGAATGATGATCATGGTAACTTCACTTATAAATCACTTTCAAAAGTCTAACAACAGGTAAACAGTGTCAACTCTCTCTGTCTGTGTCCCACATGGGAGAATGATGTTTCACTTTGGATTTAATTGTTTCTTAGGGGTAAATAACATTTCAGACAACCCACCACAATTTAATAGATTCTTAACTTTGATAAACAAAATAGCAAGTGTTGTTGCTTTTGCCTCAGATTCTTGCGCAACGGTAATATATTTAACAAAACACACATGTGGTATTTGCCTGGAGACATCGTTCAGAGGAGGAGGAGGGGGGAGAGAGAGAGAGCAAGGCAGAGGCTTTAATATTTCCCAAATATACAGGGCATTTACCAAGTGCCCTGTACCAGGGTTGCCTAGGTTACTTTATAAATGTAATCCGTTACAGTTACTAGTTACCTTTCCAAAATTGTAATCAGTGACGTAACTTTTGGATGACCTAAAAGTAACGTAATCACATTACTTTTAACTAGGTAACCCCTGACCTTTTAAAGTTACTTTTAGATTACTTTCACCTTAAGAGGAATTAGAAGAAGACTCAAATTAATATTAAAAATTGAAAGATGGATCAACGATAGATCAATATTTACATAGCTGGCCATCAATAGGTGTTGCATTTTGCATTATGGGTAATGTAGGATGGTAACCCATGGCTTCATACTTCAATAAAGATAATAAAACGAGTAGGCTATATATTACCATAAAATAACCATGTCTGTCAGATTTCCAGTCATACCTATTCATTGTAAATATACAGTTGAAGTCTGAAGTTTACATACACCTTAGCCAAATACATTTAAACTCAGTTCCAAAAAGGGAAGTGGTGGTCGACTGAGAAGACAACACACAGTTGATAATTATAACAATCCTAATCCTTTGCACATGAACGCTCAGTCAATCGGGAACAATTGCAATCAATATACATATTTATGCTCAGTGTGTCGTTGGAGTCTCTGTTGAAAAGTTTGTTTCTGTTGGAGAGTCTTAATGCGCGTCAGGCGCGTTGGGCGCTGTTTTTCGCTCGTTTCGAGTTCGTGATTTCTTATCGTCCGGGCTCTAAGAACACCAAGCCTGATGCTTTGTCTCGTCTCTTCAGTTCTTCAGTAGCCTCCACTGACCCCGAGGGGATTCTCCCTGAGGGGCGTGTTGTCGGGTTGACTGTCTGGGGAATTGAGAGGCAGGTAAAACAAGCGCTCACTCACACTCCGTCGCCGCGCGCTTGTCCTAGGAACCTTCTTTTCGTTCCCGTTCCTACTCGTCTGGCCGTTCTTCAGTGGGCTCACTCTGCCAAGTTAGCCGGCCACCCTGGCGTTCGGGGTACGCTTGCTTCCATTCGCCAGCGTTTTTGGTGGCCCACCCGGGAGCATGACACGCGTCGTTTCGTGGCTGCTTGTTCGGTCTGCGCGCAGACTAAGTCCGGTAACTCTCCTCCTGCCGGCCGTCTCAGGCCGCTTCCTATTCCCTCTCGACCGTGGTCTCACATCGCCTTAGATTTTGTCACCGGACTGCCTTCGTCAGCGGGGAAGACTGTTATTCTTACGGTTGTCGATAGGTTCTCTAAGGCGGCCCATTTCATTCCCCTTGCTAAACTTCCTTCTGCTAAAGAGACGGCACAAATCATCATCGAGAATGTTTTCAGAATTCATGGCCTTCCGTCAGACGTCGTTTCGGACAGAGGTCCGCAATTCACGTCTCAATTTTGGAGGGAGTTTTGCCGTTTGATTGGGGCTTCCGTCAGTCTCTCTTCCGGCTTTCACCCCCAGTCTAACGGTCAAGCAGAACGGGCCAATCAGACTATTGGTCGCATCTTACGCAGTCTTTCTTTTCGCAACCCTGCGTCTTGGTCAGAACAGCTCCCCTGGGCAGAATACGCCCACAACTCGCTTCCTTCGTCTGCGACCGGGCTATCTCCTTTTCAGAGTAGCCTCGGGTACCAGCCTCCGCTGTTCTCATCTCAGTTCGCCGAGTCCAGCGTCCCCTCCGCTCAGGCTTTTGTCCAACGTTGCGAGCGCACCTGGAAGAGGGTCAGGTCTGCACTTTGCCGTTATAGGGCGCAGACTGTGAGGGCTGCTAATAAAACTAAGAGAGATATTGTCGCGGTAGTTTGGCTCTCCATATTAAGACGGCTTCTCGCAGTTGACCCCGCGGTTCATTGGTCCGTTCCGTATTTCTCGGGTCATTAATCCTGTCGCAGTTCATGTCTCGCGTCAGATGTCTCCTGTATTAAGTCATCCTTGTCGAGGGCGCACCCATCTACAGGGTCCGCAGGATTGGACATGCGTCCTCGGGGCCGTGGTGTACCTTGTCGATTGGGAGGGGTACGGTCCTATACGTGCTGGACCGTGCGCTTGATTTCCTCCGTTGCCGCCAGGTCGAGTGAGGAGGCGCTCGGTGAGTGGGGGGGTACATACACCTTAGTCTCCCTAACTACCCATACATTTAGGTCCCTAATCTCTCTCTGTTTCTGTTCCTGTCCTTGTCGGAGTTCCAAAAAGGGAAGTGGTGGTCGACTGTTAGAAGACAACACACAGTTGATAATTATAACAATCCTAATCCTTTGTCAATCGGGAACAATTGCAATCAATATACATATTTATGCTCAGTGTGTCGTTGGAGTCTCGTCCTGTCCGTCCTCTCTCTCTCTCTCTTAGAATGGATAGTTCAGAGTGACATTCATTCATGTCGTTATAGAATAGTTGTTTCGGTGGTTGTCGGTCTTCGCGTTCAATGAAACCGAATTCCTAGCTGCAGACTAGTAATTAATATCAAAGACTTGTTCTTATTCTGTCGGTATCGATAGTCTAAGAGTTTTACCACGTGGTATGGTTAAAAGATTCAGCCATCTACTTAAACCTTGGCCCTCTCGTTATCGAGGTAAGCTGGTCTGCAACCTTTGTCCTCTCGTAATTGAGGGAAACATGGTCTGGTGATAGAAAACCTGGGTGGGGGTTTTATTCGGAAGAGCAGAAAAGGGCCTGTCCCAGGATGCCAGACCATAACTGTGCTCATGGGCGGTCCTCTGATTTAGTTAAACTCCAAAGGGAATTGGAGTTTCCTTCGTTAAACAGTCCAAAATCACATTATACAATTTTACAAACAGTATCATCCTCACTCATTCATCTTATACAACAATTAGATGTAAACCTCATATCTGAGGCTATTATATAAACAGCGTTATGTGGCCGTATTGTCTCTCATGAGTTTCACAAAATTGTACCAAACGGACCAGTTCGTAGCTGGATTCTTCACCGACCTTTTATACCTTCTCCAGAACATAAATACTGTTCGGATCTCCAGTTCTGTGAGGTGGAAGAAATTCCTTTGTTCTCTCTATGAAACTTCACTCTGTCTCTATACTGTCTGGCCATGAGGCAGGATCTTCCCTAGGAATTTACAACCTCTCTGACCACAGCAGCCTGGTTGTAGGAGACAGAGAGAGATGGTGCCGAGGTAGGGGATGTGCTCGCGGTGTCCAAAGAGGTCTACTTCATGACAAAAGTTTACATACACTCAATTAGTATTTGGCAGCATTGCATTTAAATTGTTTAACTTGTGTCAAACGTTTCGGGTAGCCTTCTACAAGCTTCCCACAATAAGCTGGGTGAATTTTGGCCCATTCCTCCTGACAGAGCTGGTATAACTGAGTCGGGTTTGTAGGCCGCCTTGCTCGCACATGCTTTTTCAGTTCTGCCTAAACAAAATTTGATAGGATTGAGGTCAGGGCTTAGAGATGGCCACTCCAATACCTTGACTTTGTTGTCCTTAAGTCATTTTGTCACAACTTTGGAATTATCCTTGGGGGTCATTGTCCATTTGGAAGACCAATTTGCGACCAAACTTTAGCTTCCTGACTAATGTCTTGAGATGTTGCTTCAATATATCCACATAACTTTCCTACCTCATGATGCCTTCTATTTTGTGAAGTGCACCAGTCCCTCCTGTAGCAAAGCACCCTCACAACATGATGCTGCCACCCCCATGCTTCACGGTTGGGATGGTGTTCTTCGGCTTGCAAGCTTCCCCTTTTTCCTCCAAACTTAACGATGGTCATTATGGCCAAACAGTTCTATTTTTGTTTCATAAAACCAGAAGACATTTCTCCAAAAAGTAAGATGTGCAGTTGCAAACCGTAGTCTGGCTTTTTTATGGCGGTTTTGGAGCAATGGCTTCTTCCTTGTTGAGTGGCCTTTCACATTATGTCGATATAGAACTCATTTTACTGGGGATATAGATACTTTTGTACCTGTTTCCTCCAGCATCTTCACAAGGTCCTTTGCAATAGTTCTGGGATTGATTTGCACTTTTCTCACCAAAGTTGGTTCATCTCTAGGAGACAGAACGCGTCTCCTTCCTGAGTGGTATGACGAATGCGTGGTCCCATGGTGTTTATACTTGCATACTGTTGATTGTACAGATGAATGTGGTACCTTCAGGCGTTTGGAAATTGCTTCCAAGGATGAACCAGACTTGTGGAGGTCTACATTTTGTTTCTGAGGTCTTGGCTGATTTCTTTAGATTTTCCCATGACGTCAAGCAACGAGACAGTGAGTTTGAAGGTAGGCCTTGAAATACATCCACAGGTACACCTTCAATTGACTCAAATGATGTCAATTAGCCTATCAGAAGCTTCTAAAGCCAAGACATTATTTTCTGGAACTTTCCAAGCTGTTTAAAGGCACAGTCAACTTAGTGTATGTAAACTTCTGACACACTGGAATTGTGATATAATTAAATATAAGTGAAATAATCTATCTGTAAACAATTGTTGGAAAAATTCCTTGTGTCATGCACAAAGTAGATGTCCTAACCGACTTGCCAAAACTATAGTTTGTTAACAAGAAATGTTTGGAGTGGTTGAAAAACAAGTTTTAATCACTCCAACCTAAGTGTATCTAAACTTCCGACTTCAACTGTATGTCTTTCCACCCATATACGATCTTGTCTCAGCACTGCAACTCCCCACGGGCTCGGGAGAGGAGAAGGTTGAGTCATGCGTCCTCCGAAACATGACCTGCCAAACCACACCAACATGTTGGAGGAAACACAATTCAAATGAGGACCGGATAGGTGCCCGGACCACCACAAGAGCACAATGATCCAAGTAAAACCCCCCCAGCCAAACCCTCCCGTAACCCAGATGACGCTGGGACAATTGTGCGCAGTTCTATGGGACTCCCGGTTATAACACAGCCTGGGATTGAACCCTCGTTTGTAGTGACACCTCAAGCACTGCAACGCAGTGCCTTAGACTGCTGAGTCACTCAGGAGGCTCATACTGTTTAATGAAATACCCCTTGATCTTGAGGAATAGGACTTGTAAATATAGATGAGTCTAATTGTTTTACCTTGGTTGAAAAACAAATGCTGCTCTCATGGAATGGCGTGCTTTGAGCACTACTGAAAAGTGCTATTCTGCATGATATGAAAAATGAATGCCATATGCTGCATTTTCTATAGGCCTATTGTTGACCTTTTGGTTGGTGTCACTATAGAATTAGAAAACGAAATGACTCTGTCGTTGACACGTTCATGTCTCCATAATTTGCTGCTGTTGAAGTCTATCAAAGCTGCACAAGTTTAAGCATGTCCGTTAGGCCTTTGGAAAAACATTTTGAATCAGCACTAATAATATTGAGCAATAAAAGCCCTACTTGTGGTCTTGAATTAAAGTCATTTTTCCAGTGTGTTTGGAGCACAAAATCATGGAGATGTTTACAAGGGAGGAACTCCATCAAACCTGTATTCCATAGGCTGGGATACAAACAGCTGTTGCAAGAGCGCAGTGTTCTCTGTCCACGGGTCACGCAAACAATGACTGATAGGCAGCTTAGCCTGCACTTCTTCAATTCAACCATACAAATAGGCCCGTGACGCCTTTGGAAAGTGATACCCATTGACTTGGTCCACATTTTGTTGTTACAGCCTGAATTCAACATTTTGTAAATCGATTCAATTTGTCTCACCCATCTACACGCAATACCCGATAACGACAAAATGAAAACCTGTTTTTAGGAATGTTTTGAAATGTATTGAAATTGAAATACAGAAAAATCTCATTTACATAAGTCACACCCCTGAGCCAATACATGTTAGAATCACATTTGGCTTCGATTACAGCTGGGAGTATTTCTGGGTAAGTCTCTAAGAGCTTTGCACACCTGGGTTGTACAATATTTGCACATGATCCTTTTTAAAATTCTTCAAGCTTTGTCAAGTTGGTTGTTGACCATTGCTAGACAGCCATTTTCAAGTCTTGCCATAGATTTTCAAGCCAATTTAAGTCAAAACTGTAACAAGGCCACTCAGGAACATTCATCCAGGTTAACAACTCCAGTGTAGATTTGGCCTTGTGTTTTAGGTTATTGCCCTGCTGAAAAGTTCATTTGTCTCCCCGTGTCTGTTGGAAAGCAGACTGAACCAGGTTTTCCTCTAGATTTTGCCTGTGCTTAGCTCTATTCCGTTTATTTTTATCCTAAACAACTCCCTAGTCCTTGCCATTGACGAGCATACCCATAACATGATGCACTCACCACCATGCTTGAAAATATGAAGTGAGGTACTCAGGGATGTGTTACGTTGGATTTTCCCCAAACACAACACTTTGTATTCAGGACATAAAGTCATTTTCTTAACCACATTGTATGCAGTTTAAGTTTAGTGACTTGTTGCAA